>NC_056747.1:875783706-876031206 GCF_019279795.1 Protopterus annectens
GATCGGTTTATTAATTGGCGTTGCTGTAGCAGGTAGATCACAGGAATGATTCCATGTGTGGAAAAGTCCTCACATTTGATTTTTTTCAGCACAGCACTGACTTCGGACATTGTACACACTTTTGCATTTTAGCAGTTTCATCCCTTCCCTCTTATGCACAACCTATTATTCTATCTACTGTCGAGGCACATTCATGTTATTTATGTCTGCAAATGGAATGAATGTGTTGCAGAGAATGTACTTCTACATACTGATGTCTGCATGTGTGTATGCATATATACTTATAACAAACTCGCGGACCTCCATGGTGTGGTGCAATTAGAACCAGCCCATCCAACCCTGGCAGGCCTGGCTCCATGATTTCATACCCATAGTTCCTCCACCCCACCTGAGTTCAACATACACGCATACTGTCCGTTGTCCAGTTGATATCACAACCATGACACTCCTCCACACATTGCCCTCTCCTGAGCATTAGGGGCCCTACACGTATGTTGTCCCAACCCATGTATTCTCAGGCTCTCCCACCATTTAGTCCTTGAACATACCTGCCCTTGCTTGTGTAATGGTCGGATGGCCAAATAGCCTATCAATTTTTGGGCAGTCCCACCAGGGACTACCCTCTGTGTGTAAAGTAGACTTAGCAGATCAACAATGTTACTCCCACTGGTAATATCCTGCCTGTGGTGTGAGTTAGCAGTGCTTTGCTCACTCCTGCCCAGCTTGATATGACATACGCTGACAGCGCTATATAATACTGGGGTTGCTGTTGATTCCCTTCTCATTCCTTTTGTATGCTTTATTGTTACGTCATTCTTTCTTCATATATATATATATATATATATATATATATATATATATATATATATATATCTGTATATACTTATATACATTTCCTATGCTGGGCACTGCTTAGACCCGCGCAAGCGCACTCAGACTTGGTTACTGGTACTTATATGTGTTTACTGCTGCTTATTTGTGCTTACACCTGCTTACTAGTGCCTTATTCATTATGACAGTGCCACTTTGCTTGAATGATATTTAAGTTAAATTTCTCATGCGATACTCTTATGTTGATTTTACAGCAAAACGACATTCATTCCACATGGAAAATGATATGTGTTATTGTTGGGCTTGAACCGTGAATGCCTGTTTGTTAGGCGGATGCTCTAAACACTACACTATTGACATTTACGTTGATTCCGCATGTTTTTCTCTATTTGACTGAATTTGATGTGTAAGCTACGCTTGGCGGAGGGCAGCAACATGCAAACACGCTGCGCTTTGCTTACACCTTCGATATTGCAGCAATTCAAATGTATAATAGGGACACAGGAAATCTAATTGTGAAAGTTCTAGGGACAGGGCTCAACATTTCACTACGTGCTTGTGTGTTTACTACTTTGATTTTATTTCACTGTTTGTGGACACTCTTATATGCTTAGTATATATTTCGGTATCCACAGACACTGAATTACTGACTTACTATTAGAGGCGGGCTCTACTAGTAGGCATAGTAGGTGTTGCAACTGTCGGGGCATGTTTACGCCTCCATAGAGCACTTGTACATGCCACCTGCACTCGCACACGTTTCCTGTGCATGTCGAGGGTGAGGCGGCGCACCCTCATACATATTCATATGGCGCTGCTGCATCATTTGTAGTGAGAACACTCGGTGCAAGGCTAAAACCGTCCTTGCGCCAAGCTTCTTGAATCCCGGAGTATGTGTGTGGATTGCTATTTGTTTGGTGTGCTTGTGTTGTGTGTATGTGTTTTGGAACAGCAACTTTTTTTCCTTAGGAAAAAATTCGCTGTTCTGTATGTTCGATGTTTTCATCTTTTGCTGAATAGGGTTCGATATTATAACATTCAAAGTTTTGAAACTTCGATGTTCTAATATAGTCCCGTATCCTGGCATTTAAACAAAGACTGCTGCCACTTTACCCTCACCACTATACAAATAATGATTTTTTCCTTTGTTTCTGAAGTGAATAATTATTGTTTGACAAAAAAAAAAATAATGTGATGTGCAGAACCTCAGTAAACAATATACTTTAATCTGATAAACTTGCAAAACAAAAAAATCTATATTATTTATTTATTTTTTTATTTATTTTATTGCATTTGGTTATCGGGAAAGTCTACTGGGCCTAAAAGAGCCCATTTTCAGTAGAGGCCCAGGGAGAAAAACTCCAACAAGAACATAAAAACAGAAAAATTATAAACATTAATTGGTACAGAAGTAGAAACAGTGTTACATATAGTAATTACAATCATATATACAGAATATATACATAAAAGCAGTAATCTAGTTGGTTTGATTACAGTAATATATACAGAAAATATACATTAAAGCAGGAATTTAGTTGGTTGCCAGATTAATTCAATCAGAGAGGTATAAACAGAGATAAAGTAATCAATATTATTATACCAGTATCAACAAGTGATGAAAAAAAAAATAAATATGGAGAAAGTATCATCAGTCACTAGTGTCAAAAGGCATAGGAGTTTAGTTATCATGTAAGGGTGGAGTAAGCCAGGGGACCTTGTTGGCTAGGCTTACTTATCCCCTTGGGTTGATAGCCTAGTACCTACCTATAAACCTATGAGAGGGAAGAGGTTAGGTTATAGAGCAGGAACACAGACAGGAAGAGTTGAGATGATTTTTCAGTACTTGTTTGAAGGTGGTGGTACTGTCTGTGTTTCTTATAGAAGGTGGAGTAAGTTCCATAGTTTGACGTGAGTGAAGGACTAGAAGAGCTGACTAGCAGGCAAGGTGGGCTTTTCTTCTTTTTGAAGTACATGATTTTCAGATCTGAGTTCCCTGCTGGGTTGGTATTTGATAAGTAGAGTTGAGAGAGCAGGGCAGTCTGTGGGTCTGTAGATTATTTTAGTGCTGTAGTTAGTTGGGTGAATGAGAGATGGTGGGGGAGTTCCAGCCATCCTAATTGTTTCAGTGAGTTACAGTGGTGGGAATGAGAATTTGGCCTTGGTGGCAAATTTTGCTATTCTTTTGTAACACATATCAAGTTTGGATTTTGTGGAAATTTGGATATTAGTAATCAGTAATTAGTGTGTGGGACAACTTCTATAGTGGTATTGTCTTTGGCTTGTATAGTGAAGAGTTTTTTATCTAAGGGAGTGGTTTTGTTAGGGGTAAAAAGTGCTAGTTTAGTTTTTTTTTTATTTAGGGCAATGTGATTGTTAAGCATCCAAGATTCTACAGAGGTGAGGGCATTCTGGGTGATTTGCTGGAGTTCAGTGCTAGAATTTGCAGTGCATATTATTGTAGAGTCATCGCACTCTGGATTACTGAGCACTGTGGGAGAGTGGAGTCAAAGTTGTTAATAAAGATGCTAAATAAGAGAGGACCAAGTATGGAGCCTTGGGGTACTCCTGTGGAAGTACTGAGGAAGGGAGAGTAAGATTGTTGCCATATGGTGGATTACTGCCTATTGAAGAGATAGCTATTGAACTACTGGAGGGTAGAAGGAAAAATGTGTAGGGTGGATAGTTTAGAGAGGAGGATAGTGTGGGAAATTGTATAGAAGGCTTTGGAAAGGTCAAGGAAAAGTGAAGCGATTATTTTACCAGAATCCAGTGCCTGGTTAACTGTTTCAATGAAGGATAGGAGGGTGGTAGTGGTGCTGTGTCCTGGTTTAAAACCATGCTAAGTGGGTGATAAAATAATTTTTTTCAAGCAGGTGGTTGAGGAGTTGGACATGGATACATTTTCCCGTATTTTAGAGAGGGGTGAGAGAATTGTTATAGTTTCATAGTTTGTGGCATCTGTGTTGGTGCCGCCTTGTGTAAGAGGAGAATGAATGATTTTTTCCAGATGTCTGGGACAAGGGATTCTTTAATTGATCTGTTAATGAGTGTGTTGATTGGATAAGCTATAGAGTTTGCTGTTAGCTGCAGGAAGTGTGGGGGTAGTTTGCAGAGGCCAGACTATAGGGTTTTAGCTTAAGTAAAAGTTTTTTTATTGTGATGATGGGTATGGGGGAGAATTTTAGGTTAGAGATGAAGGTAGGATTATTTTCTGGGATGATTTGGTCATTGGCTGTCTTGGTGGTGGTAGTGTTAACTGCAGGAATAGGGTTACCACCTGTCCCTCTTTGAGAGGGACAGTCCCTCTTTGGGCAGTTCTGTCCTGCTGAAAAAAACTAAAAAATGTCAAACATCCTGAGATTTTAGGACAAAAATGTTTCCTAAGTTTTCTTTAATAGTTGCATAATTCAGTTATTTTGTATTTGAAACACCTACATGTATAAGAAATAGTGTAAGCAACTTAAATACTAAATAAGCTTTTATTTTGGCAAAAAAAAGTGTAGTTCTGTCCTATGCATTGGCCACGGGTATGTTTTGTACTGCAAAATTTCACACTTCTATAAAAAGTGTCCCACTTTGGACATCTGAAAAGGTGGCAACCCTATGTAGGAAAGGTGGAGGTTAGGTTAGCTATGGTGTCAGTGAACTAGGAATTGAAGAGGGTGGCAAGTTTGGTAGGGGTTTTGTGTGGGTCAGGGGATGGGTTGCTTTTTATGTAACATTTTCATTCAAATATAGTGCATAAAGTCATGAAACATTGAAAAAAATGTGTTTTTTTAAATTAAAAACAAATGAGGACATTCAGTGCATGCATACTTATGTATGTACACCACTTCAGCAGAGTTTGTTTTGCAAAACAGTTAAAAAGGTGGCTATTAGTTATATGGTATGCCTTATGACATTACCAAACAGGAGTTAGTTAGGCATAACTTCTGTAAACAATAATAGGAGTAACTATTATGAAATAAATGAAAATATTTTAAGATGACAGAGAATGTAAGATAAACAGTGACAGTAGACCATCCATCACACAGCATAACCCACAGACATTGCTAAATGCATCGGTTATAATCTATGAAAACATTAACCTAAGTATCATGGTCCACTATAGTCCTTGATTAGATGGCACCTCTTTACCTATACAGTCATATTCAGTGCATGAGCCTGCCACATGGAGTCCCTTACTACTGCTGCTGGATAGTCATCATTAGTCATGGTGGGGCTGGAATTGGGAACTGTAGTGACAGCATGGGTCACTTCACCACCAGACTGGAGCATAATCATGTTATGCAGAATGTAACATGCAGTAAACTTCCTGCATGCAGTATCTGTGTCATACTGAAGAGCACCCCTGACTCATCCAGGCACCTGAAATAGTTCTTCAAGATGGAAAAAAACCCTGTCAATGTCAATACAGGTCAGGGAAAGGGACAAACTATAGGTCTCTTCTGCAGCTCCACTTGGATTTCTCACTGGTGTCATCAGCCATGGTTCTAGTGGATATCCATCATCACCATAAAAACATGAAAAAATGAGAGAGCGAGAGAAGGAGGGGGGCAACAGAAAAAGTGGTTTAGTATTTAGCAATATGTTTTACCTGAAAATAGATGTTTTGATTCATATATGTCAAGAGTGCATCCAGAAACTGCTGCCTTGAGGCAGAAGGCTCCGAAATCCCTAATGTGCCCACAGTCTATCCCCTGGAAGTTCCCTATGGTAAGAATACTGAATGCTATACATACCCTAATGTCCACAGCGATAATAAGTCCACATGTTCCTGCAGTACCCCTATGGGGGTCATACATTCCCACTAAGACCCTTATAAAGTCCCTCTCCATTCTGAACCTGTTGAGTATCTTTTTATTATCAAAGTTATAATGAGTTATTCTCTGCCTATTTCTCCACCTTCTTGGCAAGCAAGCACCTCTGGGCACAAGCAGTTTTGGCTCGACCAAGACAAGCAGTTCACACCTAGAAATAGCAAGACTAGCAGCAAGTGACAGCATTGTTGCAGATTGCAAAGTAGACAGGATTGGCAAGACTCTGCTTTATATAACATACCTACAGATGGCACAGAAAAACAGGAAAATTCCACTGTGAATGACAAACAGGTGACACAGTGCTACAGAGCGTATGCTGATTTGTGACATATCTCATTTACATCTCATTATCACTTAATTTGTTTAACCTTATTTGTGGCCATCGCACATTAACATAAGTGGTTCTATGAATCAAAGCTAAGAATCTCTCATTTGTGGACAGTGCAAATAGTTATAATGGGTGTGCATAATGATCATTAATGCTACCCTATGTGTGAATTCCAGGTTTAAGAAAAGGATATCCCAACTTCCTGAAAAGTTGACTTTCATAAATGGACCCACCAGAGATGTCTAATGATCAAACTACAGTAGCATCACTAAAGTTAAGTCATCACAGCTGATCCTCCTACTTTACTAAGCTTTAAATCCAGTTCATGGAAATCTGTAACTTGACAAAAATTTTAATGATTTATTGTGTGTGGGAGAGGCATTCTCAATATGCGTTTCAAAAGCAATAAACCGTGACTCTGCTACATCTCAGAAGAAAAGTTTTCAGTTTTCTCTTCTTGTGGCAGTGTGTTAAAGTTGCTGTTTTCAGTTTAAAATAAGAATTGTTTACAGTATCTGTACTGTATAAAAACACACTATTAGAATGGTATTTATGATACAAAAACAACTGTACTACTCTAACAGGTATACGTAAAACTCCAGAAGATATGGGAAGTGAAACTGCACAGGGTATAGTGTCAAGAGGAAACGCTAAAGAGGCAAGGGAGGCTTTGCAGAGGTAGTAATATTGTTATGGGAAAGTTCTAGTGTCATATTGGTCACAGTGAGAAAAAAAGAGGGGCATTCAAATACATGCAAAGCAAAAAGAGGGATAAAAAATTATAAATTGTTCAGAAAATGGCAAAGGTAAAAGAAGAGGATGCTGGTCTTGCAAAAGAGAGGAGTTAAAAGTGATGGCATAAATGTTCGGGAAAAGGCAATGATAATAGGGGCAAAAAATGAAGTCATTGTATATATCGGTCTATCTTATTATGCATGGAATTTGCTGTGGATGCAAGTCAGAGAGGAAATTAGGAGGACTTCAGTTTGAGTGAACTGTGCCAGAATTCATACTGGATGGAGGAAATACAACTCTAAAGAAGTTATGGAGAAAATGGTGGGATTAACCTGTGTTAATGTGCATACTAGAACAAATGATCTGACCACAGTCATGATGATGTTGCAGTGGCATAGCAGATGGCAGTGGTAACAGGTTAATAGGTTCACAGGCGGTTACTAGGCTATTGGCCCTAGGGCCTTTATAAGTCTAGCCATGTTATACCCTTCTTCCCTTATTGACCAAGTTGTCTGGTCTATATTTGCAGAGCAAGTCTGTGATCAGCACTAACTGCCCTTATCCAGGAGGGACATAGTTGACACCACCAGTGTAAATTTATGGTCTCCCATCCAGTTGTCTAAGTTATGGTTAAATAGGGTCATTGAGGAGCCCTGTTTTATGTGAATTGGGAGTTTGTTCCGGAGGACTGGCAATATCTGGGAGACATATCTGTTTCTCCAGGACATCCTGTTAAGGTTGTAGGCTGGGTTAAGATCTCTAGTGTGAGTGAATCTTGTCTCATTTGACTTGTGAATGTGCAGCATTTCCATTAGGGCAGGGTCTGAGACTGCTCTGTAGAACAGGCACAAGTCACCTTTCAGCAGCTGATGAGATATAGAGAACAGTGACAGAGCCTTCAGTCTGTCTGTGTATGTCATGTGTTGAAGTCCCTGAATTTTCTTGGTGAGAAACCTCTGAGGTCTCTCCAGCTGCTGCAAGTGTCTGGTGAGGTGTATACAGAAGGGAGTGTTGTACTCTATTAGTGGTGTGATGAGGGATAAGTACAGGGGAGTTATAACATCCTTAACTCTGGATGTGATGCCCTTGCTTATGAGATGTGCAACACAGAAGTCCACTGTGGACACATGGTGATTGAAGTTAAGGTTGCTATCAACCTGTGTTTTCAAATATCTCACCACAGGGTTTGACCTAAGGGGATACTGTTAATACTGTAATTTGCAGGGAGTTCTCCTTTAACTAAAGGGATGCTAATGCATTTTTTTATGTTTAGTTTAAGTTTCTGGCTTTGGCACCAATCATTTATCTGTGTAAGCTCTTTTTGTAGTATGTCAGCATCATTGGGGGACTCAATGATTGCACCCAGTTTACAGTCATCAATGAACTTGATAAGCCACAGACCATCTATTTTTGCCAGGACTTCTGGGAAATAGATTCCAAACAGTAGGGAGCCCAACACAGACCGTTGTGGTACACTACTGGTAACTGCTGTACTGGTAGAGGTGGAATCCTCAACTTTGTATGCATTCCATCGGTGAGCTAGATAGCTATCCATATAGTGACATATGGGTCAATTCCCAGCTGGGTGAGTTTCTCAATGATGCCTGAGTGGGGGACTGTGTCAAAAGTCCTGGCTAAATCAAGATAGGATATATGCACTGTTTTGCCTTCATCGAGGGCTTTGGTGACATTCTCGAAGAAGTCCACCAGGTTTAATAAGCATGATCTACTCTTAACCAACCCAAATTGGGTCAAGTCAAGAGTTTGAAAGTCACCTATGTCTTTGTTGATAAGATCCATAATGATTCTCTCCATGGCTTTGCAGGTAAGGCTGGTTAGGCTTATGGGTCTATAGTTCCCAGTGTCGGATGATAAACCGCCTTTGTGCAAGGGAATTTCTGTTGCTGTTTTTGACTCTGCTGGGACAAAGCCAGTATTTAGACTGTAGATGAAGAGAGTGCCAAATAGTTTCACTAGGTCCTGTCTTAGACCATTTAGTAGTCACCTGGGATGCTATTTGGTCCCACAGAGGTTGTGTTTTTGGCCATGGAGATTGCAGTTATGACCTGCTCTCTGGAGATACTAGGTAGAGGACTGATGACAGGTATGCTTTGGGGTATGTCTGGAGGGGACTGGGGGGGGGGGTGAAGTCTGCACTAAATCTGTCTGCTAGCAAGTTGGCAATGTCTTCAGGGTCACTATGAATGGTACCATCCACTACTAGATCAGCACAAAGTTGGGCCTTCCTTTTTAGATTTCTGACATAGATAAAGAATGCCTTGTGATTATCCTCAGCTAGGGATACTAGTTCAGCTTCATAATTGGCTTTAAAGAACTTTAGAAGATATCTAATTTGCTTGTTCAAGCTGTGGAGGGTGTGCTCCCTCTGCTGAGTAAACTCCCTCTTGCTCTTAGACATTAGTTTCTACCTGTTGTTGTATACCCTAGTTATGCTTCATGTCCACCAGGGTGGCTTGTTTTCTCATGATCCTCTCATATATAGCTGAGTCTATACATTTGTATAGGAGGTTATACAGGGCATTTGAGTACACCTTGTATAGGAGTCATTGTTGAAAGTGGTAGCAGGAGGTTTGAAATTATTTACATCATTGCTTAGGAGGCCATAGCTTGCTTTGGAAAAAAATGTTCATCCTTTTTATTCTTGGGGGAAGGGGGATCAGGTATAATCATTACTTCGAATGAGACTGACTTATGATCAGACCTTACCAGAAAGGGCAACACATAGGGGTAGTGCAGAGACCCCCTATGTTGGTGAGTACTAAATCTAGGACATTCAAACCCCTTGTTGGGGTGCAGACTATCTGGTCCACAGCATTTGTATAAACAAAGTCTAAAGAGCCTTAGGGAGAGTGTATTTGTGCTCATATATGTCTTCCAATCAATGGAAGGATAGTTGAAATCACCCATGACCAAGGTGTTTGCTGCATAATGAGTGACGTAAGTAGGTCAACATAGGCAGAATGGTTCTTGAGGTTCATGGTGGGGGACCTATAGTTAACAATGATATGGAAGGGGGTTTTACCTACAGTTAGTTGGACTTAGAGTAGCTCTAGGGAGTCATACTGTTTGACCAGTCTTGAGGTGTATTTGTTTTTAATGAAGATGGATACACCTCCACCTTTGGTACTCTCACACTCATTTTGAGGTTGGAATGGTTGGAAGGCATTGTAGCCTTGCATGGCTGGGGTTCTCTCTGCAACCTTGAACCATGTCTCTTTGACTGAACAGACATCAGCATCTTCCAAGGTAAGTAGTGCTTCCAGTGAGTGCAGTTTCTAATTTAGACTCCTAGCATTATGCAGCATGACCCTGATTTTGTCTCGAGTGGATTATTTTACTTTGGGAAATTTGTTTTTATGACATTGCCTAAAAAAGGCACTATATGGGGAGGCAAGTACCTTTGCCAGTAACTGAAAGCCAAAAGGTGATGAGTGAAGACAATCCCTGACAAAGCAGTGTGGTCTGTCTACCATGTCTTCCAAGAATGACAGATACTAGATTCCCCTGGACTGACACCAGAAGCTAAGCCAATTGTTGAAGTAAATAATTTTTGTTTAAACTGAGACATCATACTGGGTGAAGGTAGAATGCTGCTTAGGGCTAGGGACATACGTGCCTGGGACACATAATCTGAGAGCTCAGTCATGTCTGTCTTCATATAGTCCAGTGAGTTATGTCTGAAGGACTATGACAGAGTCATAATGGTTCTTTTTGTTGAGAGACTTGAGTGCATACATGATCTGATGGATCCTGGCACCTGAAAAGCATCTGACTGTGATCTTCTCCTTGTCCAGCCTGGTGAGGGGAACATCTGTGTGTCTTGATATGGAGTTGCCTATAACCAAGACATTTTTTTTCAGTGTTTTGCCTGAGGGTCTTATTGGCTGAGACACTGTTGTGTGCATTATTATGTGTAGTGGATTCTGTTGGGTCTGCAGTGTGTGCAGTAGGTTTGCACTTGGGATGTCTCTGATATTTAGGTAGGCTTCTAGTGAGTACCTCCTCGTATGTGAGTTTATGTTTTGTGAGCTTGTTATGTAAAGAGGTGAAGTGTGTGTGCTGACAACCTGTTTGATATCAGGTTTATTGTTATGTGAGAGAACAGATTCCAAATTCATAGTGTAGATACATCTCTCACATGTTGTATTTGCTTGTTTTAGGAGTAACCAGTTGTTAGTACATTTGAGGCAATTACTACATTGCCTCGGTGTGGTCATGTCAATCAGGCTGGCTGAAGAAAGGTTGGGATACTGTCCATCCATTATGGCAGGTATATACTGTTGTAACTAGTGAGAAGTGGGCTACATGGACCAGGCTTTACTGTAAGACCAACAAACAACAACTATTCTATGGAGGGATAGGGGTATACAACTGCATAAATGCTTCACAATGTACAACTGAGTTGCTCGCAGGGCAGGAGTGCAATCTCTGAGCAGCTCTGGTAAACTGAGTGCAAATATGTGGAATCACGATGCTTAAATACAAGCAAAACAATTTTTAAAAAAAGTAACCAAAGAGAAACCCCAAGACTTAGCCTTATTCCAGCAATCCCTAACTCATTTGGGTCCTTGGTTGCAAACGTCTGCCACAAGGGTGCAGGGGGGCCTTCTTAATGTAAGATGGCTGGTTTTAGTGCCAAATGATACCAAACAATCTAGCTTCAGCAAGTCTGAATCTAGCCTATGCTATAAAATGGAGAAGTACTAGAAACTCAAAGTGCAGAAAATCACAGTCACAACAGCAAAAAACAGTTTAAATAAAGCAGCAATTCAGCAGAATATTCCCACACGAGTCTTGACCATAAACCTTCCTAATGTAAAATAACCAGTTTGGAGACCAACTGCTTAAACCAGAACTAAGACAATTTCAGAATAACAGACACAATTCCCAGCTTAGAAGGGTGTAGGCTACGCTCTCCTGTTACAAGAGTCTAGACTACAAACATTCCTAATGTAAAATAATTTGTTTGGAGCCCAAGTGCTTAAACCAACACTAAGACACTTTCAGAATAACAGACACAGTAAGGCTTTAACCAGTAATTCCCAGCTTTGAAGGGAGTAAGCTAACCTCTCCTGCCACAAGAGTTTAGACAAAAAAATCTTCCTAATGTAAAATAACTGGTTTGGAATCTAAGTAGATGGCTATTCCCAGGTAGATGGCTGCACATCAGCTCTACCTGAGGTTTTACCAATGTGTCACACGCAAGTTAGGATAAGGAAAAAGAAAATGTGTGAGTTTGCTGATTGTTTCTGGGACAGTGGTCATGATCATGGTTATGGAATAATAAATGACTGAAAAAAAAACACTTCAAAAGCACAAAGGCTGTATGCTGTGAACCATTTTTTTTAACTTTGTTTGGGAAAAAAATGTCAACGTTGGAATAGAGCCAATATATTAAACTAAGAGATCCTTAAATGTGAAATGGAGTTTAAAAGACAAAGACAACACAGGTAGTCAGGCCAAGATACATAGTACACAGACATGTACCTGCATCTTGTGCACTGTGCTTAGCATTTCACCATAAATTACCAATATTCATAGACAAACATCATGGAAGTCCTTGCCAATGTACAGCAGATTCTTTTGTTTGAATTGCACAGGTTAATCCAGAGTACACTACTGCATACTATACATTCACATGCTTACTATGGGGATAGAAGCACTGTCTAATGTGATATCGCTATACAGTGTACCAGGATTTTGCCTCATAGCACAGTATAGAGTACCTTACTAAGTAGCTATTAGACCTTATCAAGATGCTTTCCCCAATGCACTCTGCTCTACCATTATGCTTATTAGTGATCTGTGGAGTTTGCGTCATTGACAAAATATGGTAATGAGGGGATCTAGTTTGGTGTGAATCCTTATTAGTGGGAGGTCCTCAGCATCACTGAGTAAGCGCAGAACAAGTCTGTATAAGGTAGCAGGTTTGCCTGCATCACAGCAAACTCCTTTGCATCTAGAGTCTTTACTGTCATGAACAAGAGTGCTTTTTCTTAACTTTTTTGGAAGTACTGATGTTGTTTTTTTGTTTGTCTTTTGGCTTTTCCCGGATAGGGGTCGCCACAGCGGAACTCCGGTCTGCTAATGATTGGCAGTAGATTTTCACGAACGCCGAGGTGCCAGCTCAACGTTCAACCTTTAATGAAGGCACGCCCATTTACGCATGTCTTTTGAATGCCCACCCAACCATGGGGAGGACATGGAGACTCCACACAGAAGGCACTCCCCACACCCCAGCCGAGAACTGAACGGGAGAACCTCTTGCTGTGAGGCAACAACACTACTGCTGCACCACTGCGGTACTGATAAGGTGTAAAATCACTGAGCTAACAATTGTTGCACCATCTATTGGTGTGTGGATGTTGTCCCACAGGTTAACTCATTGGGACCAATGTGTATGCAAATGTTTTATTATTTGAGAATCATGTATGATCCTGGGGGGCTTGTTTGCATCTATACTCTGTGAATAAATGTAGTACCTGCACAGTAGGGTAAGACTGCATACATTGTCTTACCCCATTGTATAAGAACATTTATAAATAGCAAAAGGGCTTATCTATGCTATTCATTGGCATAACCACCCTCCTCCAAGGTACACAATGTTTCTGTAAAGTGTCTCAAGGGAATAGAACAGGTGAATAAGGACAGAGAAGGTAATGAAAGTGTGAAGGCTGCCAGCCTAGCTAGATAGGATTTTGTAGATAATTCTGTCATTTGTAAATATTAATAAAAGCCACAGGCTTGTTTTCTTAAATGGAAGAAAATGGTGTTAAATGTTAAACTTCAAAAATGTAACAACATCGCACTCTGCTGGAGGAAAGCTGATAAGTCAAGCATTGTATAATTGTTTGATCTCAAAACTCAGAACCAAGATGTCTGAATGAAGGAATTCTTCCAATTGTTTTGAGACCAGAATTAATGGCTAGAATTTACATGTATAAGGTCTTTTATTGCTCTGGCTTCCTGACCAACTGCAAGATCAAAAGGGCTGTTGCACTCTGAGTTTCTGTTAGCCCGGGAAACAGAAAATAATGATGTAATCTGAAAAAAGTCAGCGGTACTGAGTTATCAATTAAAAGACAGAGAGAGAGAGAGAGAGAATCAGAGCATTTTGCATTTATTTTCAGAATTAGCAACATCACCAGCACTGCATTGTTCTATATGTAAGTTTATTTTAGAACTGTGTTTGCTCTTAGATATACATAGGAAATAGTAAGTCTAGTCTAGCTGTTTTATGTATTGATGTCAGAACTTTTCTACTGCATTATTTTAAGCATTTCTCTGTGGTCTCTGAACTCTTGACTAGCACTGTATAGTAAGAAGTATTGTCTTGTGTTCTTATTATTTATTATTAAATATTTGTAAACCTTTCAACTGTGGCTGTTTTATGTAGAGATAAGTTAAGCTCTAGAGTACATTGTATGTATATAGTGATACTGTCTAAGCCACTCCAAATAAGCCTTGCTGTTCATCATACTTACCATTTTGATAATAATATTGCACAGTAATACTTCACCCAAAAAAATATACTTGTCGAGGAAATAAGGCAACCTCTGTTCTTCCTTAAAATATTTTAATGTTCCACCACAGGTAAATAACACGCCATCCAGGAGCACAAAACACAGCAACAGCAACAACACAAAGAGCATAATGAAATCCACGTTTCAGAAACTTCTTCCGATGAAACTAGGTACATAATGAAGTTTCATGAAGCTCTTATATACTCTCCACATTGAAAATCAACACTTAATTGACAAATTAATTGCCCAATTAAACAATTAAAATTTTAAAAGTGCCCAAACCTTAAACCTAGGTGAAATGAATTGGCAGCTAAATAGTAACAATGGGACTAGTAACGAAAGTGGTAACTTTGTGATGGATTTTAGTGGAGAGGCATACAAAATTATGAAAATTGTTGAGAATGAATGGAAAAATTTTAGTGAACTCTCAGACCTAAATGGTGTTTTCAATAAACCATTTAAATGTACCTTTAGAAAGGGGAAATGTATAAAAAATGTATTAGAAAAGAAAAAACCAAGTGGCATTATTAGGGAAGGCAGGGTTGGTACCTATAAATGTGGTAGATGCTATCAATGCCCCTTTGTGGCATCGAAGGATATGGTTTACCTCAAGAGCAGGGATATTCTAATTCCCAGTAAACATTTTGCCAATTGCCAAAAGGGTATAGTCTACCTAGCTATTTGTTTAAAGTGTGAGGCATTCTATGTTGGTAAATCCGAGAAAGCTAAGGAACAGGATTTACGAACATTGTTATGATATCAAAAATCAAAATGGGACTAATGCCCTATATAGGCATACATTAAACTGTGATGGAGCTGCCTACACTTTTTTTGTACTTGATGTGGTAGAATTGGACCCGAGGGGTGGCCTATGGGAAACCTCGATCGAATATAAAGAACTGGTATGGCAATTGGATTTGGAAGGGCATAAATTCCCTGGGTTAAATGAGACCCTCTCTATTGCCCCAGTTTTAAAGATGAGAGCCAATAAATTATAACACTGAATAATGTGGGACTCATAGTGGGTTGATTAACTTGTTTATTTATTAACCTAACATTTTTATTTGCAATATATTAATTTTTTGTAACCTTATGCACCACCCTATTTTCAGATGAAAATTTTCTAATGAAAATGTATTACTGACTTAAAAGTGTATAATCAATCGATTATTAGGTAGCAATACAAAACATGACCTATAGTTGGCACTATTAGTATTTGAATTAAATATGCTTGTTTGAGATATTTACAATGACAGTTTTTAAAGTTGTAAAGTGAGTGTTCTGAGTACATATATACATATTCTAATTCTTTGATCAAGTTTGAAATGAATATATTTATTGCAACAAAGTTTTTTAAAAGTTTTAAAATTTTTTTAATTGTATGTGTTTTTAATTAAAAGGAACTAATAGAATAGAAGTTAGTAGTTCAGCTGTACACAGGAAATCCATATAAGGTTTGGGCACTTTTAAAATTTTAATTGTTTAATTGGGCAATTAATTTGTCAATTAAGTGTTGATTTTCAATGTGGAGAGTATATAAGAGCTTCATGAAACTTCATTATGTACCTAGTTTCATCGGAAGAAGTTTCTGAAACGCAGTGGATTTCATCGGCGTTTATGCTCTTTGTGTTGTTGCTGTTGCTGTGTTTTGTGCTCCTGGATGGCGTGTTATTTACCTGTGGTGGAACATTAAAATATTTTAAGGAAGAACAGAGGTTGCCTTATTTCCTCGACAAGTATATTTTTTTGGGTGAAGTATTGTTTTATACTTGTCTCCTTTTGGCTGTATTTGTCGTACTGATTATGGAGAACGAGGAGGGCACTGTTACTCAGGAAGAGGGCGTTGCTCGTGTGAGCAAGTCGGATAAGATTGACAAGCTTTCCGACCAACTAACTCAACTTCTTGAGTTAATGACGAGGGAGAGCGGAGGTACACCACTGGGATCCTTTTCTTTTTCTTTTCCTTGTAACCAGGAAGCACATTTGCCAAAACCAGTGTGACGGCTACAAGAATGGATGAGGTAGGTCCTGTTACCTTAGCGAAAAAATGGAAAGTGAGTGAACTGGATATTCCCAGTATATTTTTACATGACAGTGACAATAATGACTATGTAAGAACTGGCGTGAGTGGTGAGAGGAATACTGGAGCGAGACCGAAGGATGGGAGGACTGTTGGTTATGATTTTAGGGACGCTGCTGCTGGTTTCCGTATAACAAGAAATGCTTCTAACGATCGAATGACAAGTAACAAGGACAGTCATACAACTGACTTTTCAAAAGTGTATAATTCCAAATTTAGTTTTAATGTTAATAATGTGCCGGAAAAGAGACCAAATGATGTGCATTCATCTTATGACAACAATCTTAATGTGCTTAATGACTGTTTATTTAAGCTAAAAAATCTTGAATTAGAGAACACTTACTTAAATGAATGTTTGAATTTGAAAATAGTGCCCAAGGGCCTAAGGGTGTGCAAATACCCGAATAAAGTAAAAGTTGGAAGTGACTTCCATGGTGAATTGGTGGCAATCTTTGACAACTGTGGTTTTAACATTTTAAAAGCTATAATTAAAGAAAATGATAGAGTGATGGTAGGGCTGCATAAAAGGGTTGACGAAGTCAACAATTTAATAACTAATGATTTATTGTTTACAGTGGAGGGGAGCAAAAGGAGTTATTTTTCGACACTTAGTAGTATTGAGAAGAGTATAGAATCTATATTCCAAAGAAAGTGTAGGAAATTAGAAAGAGACTTGAACAAATATAAAGAAAATATACACTATCCCAAACCAAGAGGTATTTTTTCTACAAGGGAAGGGTGGGGTGCTTACAATAAGGATGGAGAGGGGATGGAAAATGATGGTATGAATAATGTAAGGAATGATAGTGAATATGAGGCCTTTCCACCGCTGAGAAGATCGGAAAGGATTAGAAACAATTATGAAAGGAACCATCAGGCAAATTACCAAAATAATTTTAATCAAAATAATTTTCAAAAAAACTACCAGGCGGGGAAGGGACCTGTACACAACAAATACAGGCACTATTAAATACCCCATTGAACCACCCTGAACAACAGAAGAGTAGTAATGGAATTAGTAAGGATGGATATGTATGGACCAAAAATGATTATTGCATCTACAACTACACTACTTTGGAAATAAACGATACTTTTTTCAACCTATTTATGAAGGGGTTTAAATTTGTACCAATTAAAAAAGCAGATATTAGTAAAGTCTTGATTGACTTGAAATTATTTCTTAGAAAGAAGAATCTGGAACTTATGTTTCAGGAAGACCAGGGGGGAGGAAATAATGAGGACATCTTGAGAAGAAAAAGTATATATAACCCCCCTATGAATCCCCAGCTCAAAAATTTTGAGACTGTTACAGAAAGGAAGATTAGAAGTGTGGTTCATAAGAACTGGGTGACACCGAATCTAACAAAGGAGGAGTCAATATTACTCCACAAATTATCTAATGACCCTACCTTTAGAGTAATTAAACCTGATAAGGGGGGAGGTACAGTGATAATGGACCAGTCTTTATACATGACCAAAATGTTGGAAATATTAAAAAATGAGGATAGGTATGAATGTTCTTCCCTGAATGAGATCAATATAGGCAACAAAAAGATTTGGTTAGCTCTGAATGATCTACTCCTTGAAGGAAGTATTGACATGAATTTGTATAAATATTTAAATGTAACTAAACCCCGAGTACCCACGATCTTTGGGGTCCCTAAAGTTCATAAGGATGTGAATAATCCACCATTGAGACCGATTGTAGCCTCTGAAGGGTCTGTGATGGCACCCCTTGCAAAATGGCTGGATGAAAAGTTAAAAATGGTGGTGAAGGAAAGCTCAGGGATAGTAAAAGACTCCTGGGACTTGTTGAAAAATTTGAATAAGGGCATTTTTGATGAGAAGATTATGTTCATTACTATGGACATAGTTGACCTTTTCTCCTCTATCCCCTTTGTTGAAGGTCTAGAATGGTTTGAGGAAGGTCTGGTGAACTATGGTAAATTCACCAATAATAATTTCAGGTTGATTTTAACCTTAATGGAATTAGTTGTAAGCAATAATTTTTTGTTTTATGATGGCGAATTTTTCAAGCAGAAGCAAGGGATAGCGATGGGGCAAGATGTGCCCCATTTATATAATATTATTATGTCAGCTTGGGAGAGTAAATTTGTTATGAATTCACCTTACAAGAAGTGCTGGAAATTATATAAAAGATACCTAGACGACATGTGTTTTCTATGGGTAGGTACTGATGCAGAATTTGCAGCATTTTATGAATATATTAGTCAGTCCACTTCTTTTCTGAAATTCACATATGTGAAGGACCCAAGTTGTTTAAGATATCTCGATATTTTTATAGGAAAGGGACAAGATAATTTTTATTCCAAAGTGTTTAGAAAGAAATCTTATTCAAATTTGTTTTGGCGTTTGATAGCGCACACCCATACCACCATAAGAGAGGCATTGTTAAGGGCCAGTATGTGAGGATGTGCTCTAGAGAAGAAGATTTTGAATCAGAATGTGAGATCTTGATGAAGATGTTTGTAGCGAGAGGGTACCCTCCTAGCTTAATAAAAGCAATCGAAAATGAAGTTAAGATGGGAAGAGCCACTAAATATAAGCCTATACTAGGTGAAATGAATTGGCAGCTAAATAGTAACAATGGGACTAGTAACGAAAGTGGTAACTTTGTGATGGATTTTAGTGGAGAGGCATACAAAATTATGAAAATTGTTGAGAATGAATGGAAAAATTTTAGTGAACTCTCAGACCTAAATGGTGTTTTCAATAAACCATTTAAATGTACCTTTAGAAAGGGGAAATGTATAAAAAATGTATTAGAAAAGAAAAAACCAAGTGGCATTATTAGGGAAGGCAGGGTTGGTACCTATAAATGTGGTAGATGCAATCAATGCCCCTTTGTGGCATCGAAGGATATGGTTTACCTCAAGAGCAGGGATATTCTAATTCCCAGTAAACATTTTGCCAATTGCCAAACGAAGGGTATAGTCTACCTAGCTATTTGTTTAAAGTGTGAGGCATTCTATGTTGGTAAATCCGAGAGAAAGCTAAGGAACAGGATTTACGAACATTGTTATGATATCAAAAATCAAAATGGGACTAATGCCCTATATAGGCATACATTAAACTGTGATGGAGCTGCCTACACTTTTTTTGTACTTGATGTGGTAGAATTGGACCCGAGGGTGGCCTATGGGAAACCTCGATCGAATATAAAGAACTGGTATGGCAATTGGATTTGGAAGGGCATAAATTCCCTGGGTTAAATGAGACCCTCTCTATTGCCCCAGTTTTAAAGATGAGAGCCAATAAATTATAACACTGAATAATGTGGGACTCATAGTGGGTTGATTAACTTGTTTATTTATTAACCTAACATTTTTATTTGCAATATATTAATTTTTTTGTAACCTTATGCACCACCCTATTTTCAGATGAAAATTTTCTAATGAAAATGTATTACTGACTTAAAAGTGTATAATCAATCGATTATTAGGTAGCAATACAAAACATGACCTATAGTTGGCACTATTAGTATTTGAATTAAATATGCTTGTTTGAGATATTTACAATGACAGTTTTTAAAGTTGTAAAGTGAGTGTTCTGAGTACATATATACATATTCTAATTCTTTGATCAAGTTTGAAATGAATATATTTATTGCAACAAAGTTTTTTAAAAGTTTTAAAATTTTTTAATTGTATGTGTTTTTAATTAAAAGGAACTAATAGAATAGAAGTTAGTAGTTCAGTTGTACACAGGAAATCCATATAAGGTTTGGGCACTTTTAAAATTTTAATTGTTTAATTGGGCAATTAATTTGTCAATTAAGTGTTGATTTTCAATGTGGAGAGTATATAAGAGCTTCATGAAACTTCATTATGTACCTAGTTTCATCGGAAGAAGTTTCTGAAATGAAAACGCAGTGGATTTCATCGGCGTTTATGCTCTTTGTGTTGTTGCTGTTGCTGTGTTTTGTGCTCCTGGATGGCGTGTTATTTACCTGTGGTGGAACATTAAAATATTTTAAGGAAGAACAGAGGTTGCCTTATTTCCTCGACAAGTATATTTTTTTGGGTGAAGTATTGTTTTATACTTGTCTCCTTTTGGCTGTATTTATTGCACAGTAATAATTGGACACCCTTTGATAAGGGCCTTATTAGTAGCTGATAGTAGTGATTGGTGACAAGTGGTACTACTGTATAGTCTGGGTAGAAGGGGCATAGCTGGAGAACCTGTGCCAGCTTTCCCCAGGAGTGTCTGTGTGTTTGTATATAACTCATATCTCAAAGTATGTGTGTGTGTGTGTGTGTGTGTGTGTGTGTGTGTGTGTGTGTGTGTGTGTGTGTGTGTGTGTGTGTGTGTGTGTGTGTGTCAGCTACTTGGGCAGGGCTACAAAGCACTGGTTGGACAGAGAGGGTGCTAGAGGTTTTAGCTTGTCCACTAGGCTGAGATCTGGACCCTATAGCTGTGCCAGTGGGGAGTCTTATTGGGGATCTGGTGAGAAAGGAAGAAACCAGTCCTAGACTGACTGTGATCTCTGTGTGCTCTTAAGGGAAATTGTACTTTACTGTGTGTGTATTTGTTATCCTTCCCAATGTGGACATCCCTCACTAGTGTTAGTGGTGAGGATTGGGGCTCCTTGATTGCTGGGCCAGTGCATGGGCATCATAGATGGGAACAACGAAGAGAGATTTAAGTGGAAGGAGGTGCATGCCAATGGCAGACAAATAAATTAGACAAAGTATTCAGTGTCATACTGTATGTGGAAGTGTAGGTATTACAAATGTAACAGAAACAAATGCATCACTGGAGAGGACTAAGTGATGGTTATATTTGTATGCAGAGTCTGCAGGAAGAGCAGGATGAGCAGAAAGCTGGCAGAGAGTCAGTATATGCATTGGAATGGATACATGGTATTACAAAACAGAACAATGATGAAAAGTGTGGAGACAAAGATTGACATGGCCTTGAGGCTGAAAATGAAGTAGGGTATCACCACTAGGTCCTTATATTATACCAATTGAGTAGATGAAATAAAGGTTCAAATGGTGAAGGTAGACTCTGATTCAGAATTATTGAATGAACAAACAGGAAAAAAAGCATAATTGTTAAGGTGTTTACTTCACAGACACAGAGTACAGGGTTTGATTCTTACCTTTGTTCACTGCTTTGTTAGGGTTTGGTGTTTTCATAATAGTTAATGTCTTTCTCTCACAGGTACTAGGTACATGGATTTGATTCTGAATTCAGGTTATTGGTCAGGCATGTAATAGTCTGCAGACCGACAGCCAAGAATTTACCTATAAATCGAGGAACATATACTCACAGAGATATTAATATTCAAACAGTGAACTAGAAATTGGCAAAATTTAGGGTTATGGGTGTAGGAAGTGACACATACACACACACATATATATATATATATATATATATATATATATATATATATATATATATATAGAGAGAGAGAGAGAGAGAGAGTTTAACTAATGCAAATGGACTGACATCTGTTGATGTGAGAGATCCAATGGCAAATCTAGCTTATGTCCTCCATCCCAGCATAGCTCTCAACTGACCAGATTTTTCATAGAATTTCCAGATTTTTGCCTCATAGTTTTCATATGTTACTCATAAAATTTCTTGTTTTCTGGAAAATCATTGAGGATTGATATCACTAAATAACAATACACGTTTGAGTTTAAGACTTTATATCCCTTAAAAAATGCATGCCAAGACAAATAATGGTATTCTATCAACTTTCTAAGCATATAAGAGCAATATTTAAACCCTCTACCTGATTTTGGGCCTTTGTCACCCAATTATTTTTGGCTATGTCCAGATTTCTTGTGCTTAGAGGTTGATAGGTATGCATCTCAGCTACAGCACAGCCACTGCTATATTCTCCTTAACTGACCAAATTTACTCCAGCATGGAGAAGGGCAGAATTACTGGCATGATCTTTCCTCATCTTAACAAAGCCTTTGACATTGCTGATTACCCTTCTGCTTCACAAGGTTAAGTGATATTAAGTTTCTCTAATGAAGTCCTGCAATGGTTCAAAATTCTCTCACTCGTCAACCATCTCTGGTGCTTGAAACAAAGGTGTTCCTCAAGGTTCTGTGCTAGGGCCACTTCTTTTTTTACTGTTTCTTAACAGTACCCCCTGTGATCTCCCTCATACCAACTGTTTCCTTTATGCTGAGGATAGTGTTCACTTAAAGGGAAGAAGTCTGCATCCTGCCTACAGAAAGAACTTCAGGTAGACTCCGTAGCCATCTGGAAATGGCACTACAAAAATAAACTAATTGCTAATACACATTAAAGCACTTTGATGCTATTTGGAACTCACCAAAAGCACAGTCATGATCACAATATTGCCATCACAGACTCTACAGGCTCTCTTATTCTTTGTGTGCCCGAACAAAAAAATTTAGGCCTTTTATAAGCATGTTGAATCAAAGGTCCAAAAAAGCTTTGGCTCAACTAAGGAGACCTTACAGGATCTCACATCTGTTTACTACAGAAGCTTGCCAAGCCATAGCTATAAATGTTCTTTAATCTAGACTTGAATACTTACTGACCATAATAGCTCTGGGCTCATCACACCATACCACCCAGCGACAAAAAGCTGAAAATCAAATCTTCAGATTTATGAACCTTTCCTCTAGATTCAAACACCATTGCACCACGATCACAAAATGTCTGTCAGTCAGTGACAGATATAATCTGCTCCATAATATGCTTACATATAAACTTCTAATCAAAAGCTACTTCCCTCTCTATGTAATAAATTGTGTATCAAAATCTCCAACTACTTTCTTTGAAACTCAAATTATTTTCAACTTTCCAGACCTTCCTTTACTCTTGTTATCTGTGAGAAATCTTTTTCTAAACTGGCACCAGCTTGGTGGAGCTGTCTTCCTGAACTAGCCAAGTTGGTAATTAGCCTGCTTACATTCAAGAAGTCACTTTATTGCCACTCACTTAAATAATACAAATGTACTTGCTTCAGAGATAATGGCTAATATATTTTCTGCCTCTCTGAGCTAACTCCCTCCCCTGCTCTATAAACTCTTATTCCACTGTTATCTTTCTTCTTGTGTATCCCTCCCCCTTAACTTCAAATTTTGGTAAGTTCTTACCCACTTTTTCCCAGTACTGTTGATTTTTAATTCACAAGATGCATGGAGTAACACAGCCGTAGACAAATACTTGACAAAAAGAAAGCTCTTGACTATTTATTTTGCTATTTTATTATTAACTTTATAATAGTCATGTTATGGTGTATTTATCTCATGCCTATGCCATTGTAAACAAACTCTGCTGATCATATCACGCTGCATTATGTTTGAGACTCTTATTACAATATGTCTATTACGTTATTTATATATTTATGTAGTTATTTATTTGTTTGTTTTAGTTAGTGTTTTCGTTTACCAGGGTAGTACACTAAACGCAATATACCATTTGCAGGCACAGCCCAGGTAAAGAAATTCACAAAAAAATAAAAGAGAACAAATTCATAAACATGGAGTAATTACAGAAGGTAGACAGGCCCATAGACGATTGAAACAATATGTAATTATTATTAAGACTCAAACTCTCCTAGTTTACTTAATGTATTGCCTTTAGCATTATCTCTGCTCCCACAATGCATTTTATAATGCATTGTTATGTTTTGTTTTTGATGTATGTATCTTATTTTGGCCACCTTTGCCCAGGATGTGGGTAAAAAGTTCCTCAGACTAGTCTACTTACCTGGTTAACAAATGATGAATAAAAAAAATATAATTGTGTGGCTTGCTATAATAGAGTAACTACTAAGTCAAGCCATGGGAATAAAGATTTTGAATTATAAGCAAGTACACTTTACATGTATTGTCTGCTACTCCACATTTATAATTTAACCCTTCCAATGCTTACATTCAGAATTACAAGCTTTGCTAGTTACCAAATTCCTCTATCTATCCAGGTGCGCACACAAACATACTCTGAAACTTTTTAAGAAATGCTTTGGATGCAGACCATGTATTTCATATTTTTGGCTGCCCGTACTTTACAAAGTTAAATTACTCTGAACTTTTCACGTACTTGAACATTGCCCCAGCTTTCCTTCTCACCTTATAAAAGGATTACAATATTTCAGAAATGTAAGATTGCTTTTATTTTTAAAGACATTTTAATCTATAGTGCTGTAATACAAATCCTGACCTCTTGCAGATCAGATCTCTTCAAACTCATCCCAATGACCAGATCTGGTGATACCCTAGTAGTCTGAGACTTGTCCATGTAAATTCTCATAGAACTGCAAAAAAGTAAGTCTAATACATAGCTAGGTATATCAGTTCAGTTTAGACATAATTGCAACTGTTGACAATATCCCTGGTCTATAGAAAGGGCTGCCTTCACAGCCATTTTTCTTTGGCAGTAGCCATTTCTCATTCACAGACAGCTTTATGGCAGTGATTCTATGCTGTCTGCAAAATCACTGTGGTGGATGTCCCCAAAGCTTACTCCGATGCTAATAAGGCATCCTGTGGAACAGGCATCTGCCAACGAATGTGTGTATGAGTGTATGTACGTGTGTGTGTGTGTGTGTGTGTGTGTGTGTGTGTGTGTGTGTGTGTGTGTGTGTGTGTGTGTGTGTGTGTGTGTGTGTGTGTGTAAATGGGTGAATATGTTCATAAGTGTAATAGGGTGGGGGATGTCTAATCTATGAGTGTGTGTGTGTGTGTGTGTGTGTGTGTGTGTGTGTGTGTGTGTGTGTGTGTGTGTGTGTGTGTGTGTGTGTGTGTGTGTGTGTGTGTGTTTGATTGCCAATTTACTCAGTAGGAATAACTCAGCTTATAAAGAGGGAAGACATCCTCTATACACTTCTTGAAGTAGTGTTGTGCGTTCATTTTCTCCAGCTTTTGTCAGTGGGTGAACACTTAGTGCTTCTTCTAAGGTTATCCAGCACATGAAGGGTTCAGCATTACTGTTCATAACCATCAGTCTTTGGGTCATCCATTTGTAACTAAAAAAACTCTTCTAGTATTGAACCCTGGTTACTGCAATATGATTTTCATGGGTGCTTCATCACGCCAACTGAATATGCTTGTTTTCTTTACTGCCAGGGTATATTTTCTCCCCACTTTCTTCTTTGTGTCTCCCTTTTATAAATTGTTTCAATAGCAGTATTATTAGTAGGCTTACAAAACAATTACCAAATTAGTTGCTGAACATTCCTCACAGTCCTTTGATTTGGTCTCCCTTTCTCACCTTACCTGCTTACAGTTTGGCCAACACATAGCTGTGTCACATTTAAAAATGTCAAACAGTATTCTGCACTGTCCTTCCCATGTCAACCCATAATTATCCTGTTAGAAATATATACTCCTCATCAAACTTTGGATAAACTAACCTGTACTAGGCACAAACCTCCTTTTCTTGCAGTCACCGTGGTGACTCAAAATGTTATATCTATGTATGTGTAATATTCAGATACACTTCTTCAGATTCTTTTTAATTCACTTTTCTGCATCAAATGTTTATTCACCCACACCTCTGTATCTTCTGAATCATACATTTTCAAACCATATTCCTTGCAACAGGATATATACCCTCTGTGTTAGTATTTTTTTATCTTGTTAACTTACTACCCAACAGTATTTTTTTATCTTGTTAACTTACTACCCAACTTACTATTTGTGGTGGATCAAACGTTGTGCACAACTCTTTTCATAGGTTCATAGGTAAGTACTAGGCTAGCTGCCTTTACGCAAATATCCAATTACTGCTTAGTGATAATCAAACTTTGTACCTGTTGGCTGTGGAGTAGACATCTTAACCATTATGCCAACACCTGATCCAAAAGTAATTTTTGATACCATTGTTGTGTACTTTTTTCTTTTCAAGATTGTCATGCCATTCCTGTCAAGAAAATTGACTATGTGGGCTGTCCTGGTTAAAACATGCAAGTAAATAAATATATGTTCAGGTTTCTGATGATAACTGATGCACCAGAATCACTGGGGTTGTACTATGTCATGAATATGATATATGATATATGAATTTGTTTACAGATGAAGGCTTGGTGTAAGAGATCTGCCCATTTGTGCCTTTAACGCTTATGCAACTGGATCCGCCTTACCACTGTCTCTCCAATAACTCCAGTTATCTCTGTCCCTGTAAACAATGAACATTTGTTGCACTATTGGTTTCCAGTGTCAGAAATTACCAAGCCCATTATGCAATGCTTTCCACCTCATCAGAATCCTTAAGTCACTGCTTAAACCTTCCTTTTACAAATCGCTTTGCCTTTATTTTTTTTACCAAGTAACTGATTACTTCCAGAATTCAGACCTGTAGCTGGCTACTTTTCCACCTGGGACCTCCCCCCCTCCCTGTTCTGGCATTCTCCCAGCTTAAAAATGAGGAGCAAAAAAGGCTCTTTTGTAACTGTAAAAAACTGCTTACTACATCTTATGCCACACAAGTAGCATTACAGAGCTTCATTTCTAACCACAAATGCAAAACTGGCATTTATTTTTGAAGGCTGCTAATATACTGAAGATATGCTACCATGCTTCAGTTGTGACCATAAATGCACTTAAGACTGATTGGGATCTGCCAGTTGTGCACCTCAGCACTTTGTGCATAGGGCAGTTGCTCCCTTCTCCTCACCCTAGCTATGCATCTGATTGAATTACTATAGAATGCAAATGTCACAAATTATGAAGGCTCTCACTTTGTTTTCCCACTAATTCTGGTAATATGTATTTTATTTTTCCCTTATGGTGAGTTCAGTATGAGCATAACAATAGAGTTTGCCTGCTGCCTATACCAAAACAACTTGTGACATCTAAGTTATCCCTTCCCTCTTCCTTAAAGTTTAATTCAGCACTCCAGTTTATCTTTCAGTTGTTGTTTCTGAAATTCCTAGCATGCAACCTTATTCTGTGGGTTGTATGTGAGTTTACACAGTGTCCTGCCAGTGTAATCCTTTCCTCCACATGCCACATCCTCTATTCTGTGTACTACAGGATTCTTTTGTTCTTTTTTTTCATGATGTGCTTCCATATAATTGTTAGACATAATTTGCATCTGATACAGTGCTACAAGATATCTAAATATTCTGAATAGGATGCCTTAGCTACATGCTTTTCTGTACTGTCGCCTGTTCCACATCAGCCTGTTTTAATCTGCATAGCTGTGAGACTCATTATTCTTCTTCCTTCAACAGGCACTAGCACTAGCATCTCCAAAGTTGTTCATGGCCACACTGTTCAGTTGTTGTGCACTGTCGAGCAATGCATTTTTGGTGAACTGTGATTAACTTATTCAGCGTATATATTATATGTATATGATGAAGACACGTGTAACCATACATATAATATATATCTACATGCCGTTTTTTGTATATTCATTCATCTGTATGTATATATATATATATATATATATATATATATATATATATATATATATATACATATATACATATATATATATATATATATATATATATATATATATATATATATATGGATTCACTTCAGAGCATCGGGTTTCTGAAATCTCGAAACTCATATAGTCGAGACCATATGATCGAGTTTTCAGAAACTCGAGCATCTGAAGGGGGGGGTTAAATAAATTGTGTGAATACCTTAAGTGAGGGATTCTGCAGGGAGGCAAGCCCCCTGCACCCCTGCTACTTAAATATACAAACTCTGAGATTGTGCTACAGCAGGGACAGGGAAATCTCCTATTCCGCAGTGTCTGCAGAAGTATGGAATGGGGAGATTTCCCTTTTCCCCACTGTAGCGTGATCTCGGAGTTGGTATATTTAAGTATGGGGGGTGTGGGGGGTCCAGGGGGCTTGCCCCCCTGCAAAAGTGTCTGAAATGTGTTTTTTTTATGTTCACTTCTGATGTTCGAGTTTTTGAAAAC
This sequence comes from Protopterus annectens, assembly GCF_019279795.1. Taxonomy (NCBI): domain Eukaryota; kingdom Metazoa; phylum Chordata; order Ceratodontiformes; family Protopteridae; genus Protopterus; species Protopterus annectens. The sequence goes on from NC_056747.1 coordinate 875,811,943, forward strand.
TCGAACATATGGTCTCGACCATATGAGTTTCAAGACTTCAGAAACTCGATCATCTGAAGTGAATATTTATATATATATATATATATATATATATATATATATATATATATATATATACACACACACACACAAACTAAAGGGTAAAAAAGGTTACACAGAAAAAAAGTTCAGTAAAAACTCCAAGGAAGAACTCAACCCTGGGTTTAAAGGCTCTGTGCTGATGACGTCAATAAAAAAGCCAAAACATGCATGTCCACAGCTACTGGGGTTTGACTTTACTGGCCTGAATGTAACCATAAAGACTTAAAAAGTAAAAATGTCATGGGCATTCAGAAACCATGTAGCTGAAAAACCTGATGCCATTAAGGGGTTATTTGCATATATCCCATGGGTCTCCATTACAGGAGGTTTAAGAAACCACAAAACTTTAGCAAGGCTGTTTTTTTTTTTGCAGTGTGTGTACATGTATAGTGTATGTATGTATATATATATATATATATATATATATATATATATATATATATATATATATATATATATATATATATATATATATATATATATATATATATATATATATACACACACACACACACACACACACACACACACACACACACACACACACACACACACACACACACACACATATATATATATATATATATATATATATATAGCAGCAAATGGTTGCAGTTCATTTGGTGAGGCATATGGAATATCAAACTTTGCCTTTAATGGCTTAAGAAACTTCAGACTCTTAGTTTTAGGTATTGCTGGCTTCTGTGTGTGCAAGTTTGTGGTACAACGACGAAAGGAACTTTGCCCCTTGCCCATTGTTCTGCAATCTCAGAGTTGGATTATATATTTAGAAGGGGGTGTAGGTGTTGGGTTGAGCAGTGCTTGCACTCCTGCAAATAAATAAATAAATGTTGGCCCATCATTGCACATATCCAAGACATAATTTCAGAATATGCAACAATAAAACTGTTTTATTTTGTTTTGTTTTGTTTTTTTTCTGGGGAGAGGGCATGCCCCTCTGCACTGCCACACCCTTTGTTAATTAAATATTTTAACTCCAAGATCACATAATACCAGGTAAAGGGCATATTCTTCAGTCCCCTCCAGTAATGTAATGATATTGCACGATTATCTACCGTCTGCTTCGTCTGCCAAAGTGAATCAACAATAAAGCAAACACAATACTGGCTATGTAATAAGGAAAGAGTCATATCTAATGTTAAGCGCTTTTCATTTGCTGCATTAGTAAACTTCAGTCTATGGAATAAAGAAAGAGTCGTATCTAATGTTAAGCGCTTTTTATTTACTGCATTAGTAAACTTCATCAGACCTAATGAAGTTTACTAATGCAGTAAATGAAAAGCACTTAACATTAGATACGACTCTTTCTTTATTCCATAGCCTATATTGTGTTTGCTTTATAGCAGTTAGCGCATTTCATTTTGTTTTTCAAAGTGAATCAACAAAACAAATACTGCCTTTAACAAAAGTCAGCTACATTAAGACTTCCATCTATACAGACACACACACACACACACACACACACACACACATATATCATATATATATATATATATATATATATATATATATATATATATATATATATCGAGTTTCTGAAATTTGAAACTCATATGGTTGAGACCATATGTTCAACTTTTCAGAAACTCGAACATCAGAAGTGAACATAAAAAACAAAAAAGAAAACACATTTACAGATGTTTTTGCAGGGGGGCAAGCCTCCCTGCACCCCCCAGCCCCTACTTAAATATACTAACTCCGAGATTGCGTTACAGTGGGGAAAAGGGAAATCTCCCATTCCGTGCTTCTGCAGACACTGCAGAATGGTAGATTTCCCTGTTCCCCTCTGTAGCACAATCTCGGAGTTTGCATATTTAAGTAGCAGGGGTGTAGGGGGCTTGCCCCCCAGCAGAATCCCTCACTTAAGATATTCATACAATTTATTTAACCCCCCCCCCTTCAGATGTTCGAGTTTCTGAAAACTCAATCATATGGTCTCAACTATATGAGTTTTGAGATTTCAGAAATGCTTTGGTTGCAGTTAGAAATATTTACTTAGGCTGATGAATTACAGAATATTGCCATTGTATCATTATACATACCCACTTTCTAGGTGTACAGTCTAAAGTCATGGGGATTTAAGTGCCTTTTTAGGTCTCACAGAGGCTCTATATTATTTTCATACTTTGCACATTTCCAGATACTGCCTGCTTCTAGAGTCTTTAGTTTCTTGAGATTTCTTGTATAACGGTTCTAAGTATATAGGGGACTGGGATTGAGTACACCATTGTGGGAGAAGAAAGTCAAAGTATAAAAAGGTTCCATTGGAAGAGTTAGAAGCCTTGTACTTTATGTGTAGGGGAATTAGTGCAGGGCTGCTAACAGTGCTTCAATATAAATAATTATAAAATGCCTGCAATTGTATATGTGTGATATATACCTAAAATAAATGTGCACATATACACATAGGTAGATATAGATAGATGCACATGCGCACACACATACACACGGACACACAAACAAACACACACACACATACACACACACACACATATATATATATATATATATATATATATATATATATATATATATATATGGGTGCATGACAGAAGATCGAAAAGAAAGCACATATAAAACATAGGACCAATGTTTTCGAAAAACTAAATAATATAATATAAAAACATCACTCTCATTCCCCCACCACCTTACTAATGCATGCTAATCCTAACCTTAACCATGATGCTTACCTTACAGAAACCCTTCCATAGCACTACCACTGCACAAGACACTTGGACACATGCCAGCATACATACAATGTACTAAATGCACCCCATTCCTTACCCCTAACTTTAACCCTATTCTGAAACATTTGAACATACTCAAAACCATTCAGAAACAGAAACAAACACTACAATACATCTATTCCTTACCCAAATCCTTACTTTAATCCTAGTCTGCAAATACTCACACACACACACACACACACACACACACACACACACACACACACACAGACTCCTGCCCATAATGCCGAAAGTTATGGTATATCCCAAACCCTTGACCTTAGATCCAAAAATACACCCACATTCGACCAAATTATCACACACTATTCAAGATATACACATCTTTTAAAATCAATCCTTTTTAGCAATTAACACTACTTACCTTTAACACTTTCCATTCAACAAAATTACATAAAAATCTATAGAATACATGCACACAAACAGACACACACACAAAATCTGTGCATATGTGTGTGTGTGTGCGCGCATCCACGTGCACTTGCTTTAAAATTCAGATTAATACAACAAAGGGATCACCATAACTGTGGTAGAAATAATAATATGAATTTAGTCACTGGTGTTTTAGCAACCATTTGCATATTAGTTAAACATGAAATCAAATCTGGAGGATTTTGTAGTGACATGAAAGAATGGCATGTTAAGAACATAATGTAAGTGCTGTTTTCCTTTTCAGACATTAGCTTTCATCTAGGGATTGTTTGGTTGTAGCAGCAGCTAGCCATTTTCTGCACACATATTTTTATTATATTGTACTACTGCACATGTGGTACCATTTGGCTGACTACTATACAGACAGCTGCAGGAAGGGAACACATTGCAAATATGATTTCAGAAAAGGAACCAATCAGGAAAAAAAGGAAAACTGTGGTTCTGCTCTTTCCTCTAGCAAAATCTCAGTCATTTGATTGGCTAATAGAGAGCTAGCATGCAGCTGAATGGATAACTTACTTGTCAGTATTTGCAGGCTGGTCATGTGATCAACTGTAGCAGTTTGAGAAGGAAGAGAATCTGAGTAATAAAGGTTTGAGGTTTCTAAAAACTTAGATTACATGCTATCTCAGGATGTTATAAATGAAGTCAGAATGGGTGTGAAATAACTTTTGTAGTTAAACTGGAGCTCTTCTACTATTTGGAATTGAGATATGAGAAATCTGTGGAAATGCAACCGGCCAGCAGGTACAGTAGTTGACTTCACGTTAACCTACTTGTGTTCTTGTGTGTGTGTCAGATAGAGGTAGAAACTAAAATAATATCCTACTTTATAACCCCTGATTAAAAGTATATTTATGATTAAAGATTAAACAGAAACACTGCTATATATTTCACAGCTCATAGAAGGTGATTTTTCATTCTGTGAGATGTGGGTGTGACTTTTTCTTTCTCTGAAAGTAGCTGGCCAGACACTGGGAGGCTTCCTTTTGATAGAAGTGTGTACAAGCATTACTCACTTGAAGATACTAGCATCTGATTGGTAGCATTTCTGAGGGAGTTTGCATGATACAGCATTTTATAATCATGTCCTGTGTGCTTTCTCCTGGCTTCATTGTTCTGTACTGTGTGCTTTAATTGTTAAGAAGAGGTTGTATTAGCTAATGTATTCCTTGCAGGATTTATTCAAAGCTATTAACATTTTCTCGTTGCATTATTGAGAAAAGCTGCCTTTCAGAATCAGAATACTGCATTTTCCAGCAAGAAGAAAATCACATCTTGTTTCTTTGTTGTTGTACACTTCAAGAATTTAATAGCTGGTTACTCTGCACTGTGCAAGCATTGTATTTGTTTTTATATACACATAAGCTTATTGAGACAAATTGGGCAGTATAACCTGTTTTCAGTTTCACTGCGCTGTTCCAACAAAATTAGAGTTAGATTACTGCATGTTTCGACATGACCTGAAAGTGATTTTAGAAATAGTACCCGTTCAGTAACTTTCCCATTTCTTATGGCATAAAATGTGCTGGTGTGTCAGTGTTCCCTTTAAACACTCCCCAGCACTTACTCTTATTTGGAAGAAAAATACATGAGAAATCCAAAACTGGTCAGCATGTCACAGTCTTTTTTTATTGCGACAGAACTAGATGTGAGGCATTGCTGTCAAATTGGGTTGCCATTGTCTGGTAAGGGTTCCAGAAGTACATCTTGCAGACACACATCTCTGAGTTGATGCAGTTATAATTTTACCTTAAGCCATGTTAATTATTATTTTGGAGTTAAGAGCTGCAAGTTTTATGTGGTATTTAAAATAATTTGGGATTCTGAGTTTGTACCCAGCCACTACTTGCAGATTTGTGGTAAAATGTAAACAGGAATTGTACTTTACCAAAAAATAAGTTAATGGCCAGTAGTAAAGTTTATAAAGGGGATTAGAACTGGTATGAAGTGTAGCTACTAAATGTTCCATCACAGCATGCACACAAGTATTCACTTTAAAAACTGGATTCTCTTTTTATGTGCACAAGACCCTTATTTCAGAGTTTCATACCCAAACAAGTAGCCTAAGCTTAAGGTTGTGTACAGCTACACGTAAAGAACAGGAGATTATTTGATTATGGGGTACTAGCTGTGAAAGCAGTAGTGGCAGCATTCATACTCAAGATGCTCTATAGTGTAACATGTCTGACAGTGTGACCTTCTAGTATATTAGGCTTTATTATCATCTTTCTAGTAAAAACTCAGGTCATTTAACTGTGCTCCCTGTCAACCTTCAAGGCAGCACAACATAAGTCATATAAAAAAATTGAACTAACTATCATTTTGTCTTTTTTGCAGCATACTGTATGTTCCCTATCATTTTCAGGGATACTCATTCAAAAATTCATTATTTAATCTAAAATAGGATGATAAGGTTTGGACTTTGGTTTGAAATGGACATGTGCTTCTTTGGCATGCTGAATGGGAAGAGTGGGGGCGGGTAGAGCTGTTAAAGGCATAATTCAGTGCAGACGTGGGTGTTTTGTTCCAAAGAGATGTATCCCTCTGCAATAATTAGTCAACTTGTGTCCTCAGAAAGTATGGTTTCTTGCATTTTCATTTATATTGCTCAGAATACTACTGTGCTGTGAAATGTCTTGATAAAAATGCCAAGTGTCAAATTTACTGCAGAAGATTAAGGTTATGAGTCACTTGATATGCATCTTACTGTAATCCAGGGTTTATTCTCTCACCCTCAGTTTGCCTGCTGTGTGTGACTCTGAGCAAAGTATTTAACCAGGCAGTGTTCTTGGGCTGAATCTGAAGAAGGGCCATGTGGATCAGTGTGCTCTACCCAAGTTAGCAGATAAATGGAGGCTGTGCTTGGTCCTGTCCTGTTTGGTATCTATTTCTCCAACCTCATAACTTAAAAAAGCAGAACCTGAGGTTGACCAGATTTGCTGATGATTGACAACTGGATTTGCTGATGACTGACAACTGGGTATAACTGTCAGAATCCGTGAAGATGTGTGCACTCTTCAGAAAGTTTACATGAGTAAATTCCTGGTGTATTTAAAAAGGACATAAACTGAATATCAAGAAATGTAGTATTGTTATTTTTAGAAGACAACAGTTCATTGCAGCTTACATTACTGGCAACACCCCATTGTCAGATGAAAAAAATTTCAGAGACCTGGGTACCTGGATAGAGAGTTCACAATCTTTTGATCACCATGTAGCAACAATAGTTAGGAAATCATTCTGTATGTCTCAACTATTTAAGTGTATTTCATCCAGATCCAAAGGAAGGATTGCTCCCCTGTACTTGGCCCTAGTCAGACCCATTATAGACTACAGCTCTCTGGGAAATATTCTTCCCCAGACCCATATTTTAAGAAAATGAGAAAGCCCCCAGAGGTTCCTAACAGTGAAGATAACTGGTCTCAAGATCCATAGTTATTAGGAGAGGCTGGAAGCCTTGTTCTTGTACTCCATGTCCCCGAGACACTTTATGGATGACTTGTGTCTTGCTTACTGTGCCACTAGAGAGCCTCTTATCATTGACCTCCTTTGTGTCTGAGTAAACCAAATTGTGCAGCTAACTCTAGAACCAGAGATCTTGGTCAGCAAATAAGTAAAACTCATTGGAGGGTTAGATACATTATCTAGTGCGTTTTCCTGCTTTGGACTAGACTTCTTCTGCAGGTTAAGTTATGCAACTCTTTATCTTCATTCAGAAAAAATGTGTATGACTAGATAGGTGCCCTCAAGTTCACACAGGAACTAAATGGCCTCACTGTCCTTCAGGGAGGAGGTAAAGTCTGATGGTGGGCATTTTTCAGGGTGTACTTGTCCATTAGAATAATTAATTAGCCTTGTAGGTCCTGTCATCTCAATATGCTCCATAAGGGGAGATTACAGCAATGTCTGAATATGTGCTGACACACTGGAACACAGATGTAATATGATTGGACTAGCATATATTTTAAAGTTACCTGAGCTTTTGGACTAACAGGAGTCATTCGGCAGTAGTCAATAAATTATTAATGTTAGATGCAGTCTTTCTCATTGGCTAATCGAAACACCTCAAAAAGTACTGTTGTGAGAAAGCCTGTGCCTCTGATTGACATGAACATAAATGACAGTGTGTGCGTGTGTGAGTGAGGGTGCGTGTGTGAGTGAGGGTGCGTGTGTGAGTGAGGGTGCGTGTGTGGGTGAGGGTGTGTGGGTGAGGGTGTGTTAGATGCAGTCTTTCTCATTGTCTAATAGAAACACCTCAAAAAGTACTGTTGTGAGAAAGCATGTGCCTATGATTGACATGAACATAAATGACAGTGTGAGTGAGGGTGTGCGTGAGTGAGGGTGTGCGTGAGTGAGGGTGTGCGTGAGTGAGGGTGTGCGTGAGTGAGGGTGTGCGTGTGTGTGTGTGTGCGCGTGTGTGTGCGCGTGTGCGCGTGTGTGTGTGCGCGTGTGTGTGCGCGTGTGTGTGTGCGTGAGTGAGGGTGGGTGTGTGCGTGAGTGAGGGTGGGTGTGTGCGTGAGTGAGGGTGGGTGTGTGAGTGAGTGAGGGTGGGTGTGTGAGTGAGTGAGGGTGGGTGTGTGTGTGTGTGTGTGAGTGTGTGTGTGTGTGTGTGTGTGTGTGTGTGTGTGTGTGTGTGAGTGTGTGTGACTTGGAAACTTCGAAGAAAGCTTATGACCTGTTGTAAAAGGAAAAGATGCATTTGAATGCTGCATTTTATTCAGAGTTTTTTTAAGAGAATAGAAAGTTGTAGTCAGTCTGGCACTTAGTGGGAAAATAAGTCACAGTAAGTAGTTATATCCCACAGAAGAGTATATATCTACCATGGAATGTGTTGCCTGATTGTCATTTAAGACTGTAGCAATCTGATCAGATCTCAGACTTTGGACAAGTGACAGTGCTTTAGCATTGTGTAGTAATAAATGTATTTACTTTCTGAATTGTATTGTTCTACCAGTTATTTGAAAGGCACTACCTCCTTCTGTACTATTTTTGATTCCATACCCATATACCTTTAAATGTGTAATGTGAAAGAGTTTGGGGCAGTGTTGTCTCTAAGTACATAAGAGCTGTAGCTCTCCACAGCAAGTTAAAATTATGTTCAAAGAAGGATGAGGTTTGGAAGTGCAAGCTGCCATATTCAAGGGATGACTTTGTCTAAAAATATATATATATATATATTTCCAATCAGTAACTCCTAATCAGCAGTCTACAGTGAGGTACTTTGCCATGGGGTTGGGGTCAGGTCATCTGCAAATAAAATTACACTTATAGATTTCTAACACTGGATATCACTGGTTAGAGTTACTTGAATGTTTACTCAAAGCTGAGTAAAAGGTTCCATTGCCATTTTATATAGGAAAGAAGCTCACACACTGACACATTTGAAGACTGTCTTGAAAGAAAGGAGCCCATTCCAGCTAACATGGAGGAGCCATAATAAATATTTCCTAAGAGTTTGAGGAGTTCTGGAAGGCTGTTATCTGATGTTTTTAATAAATTACTCCATGCAACTAAATCAAACACTTTTTCACCATCTACAGGGAGGGTTACCTTCCTGTCAGCTCCTTTGTTACAGGCCTCCATCCACTGAGCATTCCTTGGGGTATTGTTCCAAGTCATTCCTCAGCAAAGCCTGGATGACAGGAATGGATAAGCTGTGTAAGAGAGGATTCAGTCTTGTGAACTAGACACTCATCAGAAGTTAGTAATGAATATTTAACAAAGAAATTATGAGTTAGTTACTGGGATATGTGGGTTCCTTGTCTGGCATTAACACAGAATTGAGTGAGTTAGTTAGGCCTGTTTTCATGGGTGGGGGCTGGGTGACAGTTTCCCTGGGAAAGGACTACATTACACACATGTTGTAAGAAGCTTGACACTGTTAATGGTAGCTTTTTTATGCTTCTCCAGGCAGACCATCTGGTCCCGTTGCTTTGAGGGATTTTAATCAGTGATGTAAACAGCAAATTCAGCCTTGGAAACTTGGGCAGGTAATGTGGTCTCAAACTTTTGTGAGATTGGTTGTAGTAATAGCTTTATCATCTCTGAGCAGCCCTGGGATTGACTTGTCTGCGAGGCTGCTTGATTGTGAATGGATTGTTTGCAAGTTTACATGGCTGTAAGGTTTTTCATAAGGGAGTGAGATGATTTCTTTGTAATGGGATAAAACCGCATAATATCAGCTGAGAGTCTGGTCATGATTTCACACTTCCTTGTACAGCTGTGGGATTTCTGGGACATTTTTTTAGTACTATATTAAAAGACTATCCAGAGACTGTTTAATCTCCTAGTCAGTAACAGACTGGATTCTGTACTCTGGGTACTTCTACAATTCCACATTATCCACAACTTCAGCTTCTTGTGACAAGCAGGAAATGTAGTCCTTGCCTGAAAGGAATCCCTGGTACTGGCAATATATTTTCTTAAGGCAAATAGCTCAGGCTCTGAAGAAGGCATGTTCAGGACACACTGCATCTGCCAAGGTTGGTGGCCTTGTACTAAGTGACATTAATGAAGGTCTTGAAGAAACAAATTTAGATTATAGCCTGGGTTGTAGGAAGCTCTGTGGGAATTCTTGCCTCCTGGATGGCCAGTGGTGAGCTGAACAAATGCTAGAAAAATACAATTCAGACCTGCTAGAGTAGATAGATTTGGACACACACAGTTGTGCTCTGCTGATCGTCAGTAATCATTATGAGAAGAACCTCTTTTGTTTATTGAAAATTCCCCTGCTAAACATCTGGATCTTACTAGGCTACAGCTGTGTAGGGAAGGCTTATGCTTGAAAGATCAGTAGAACCAATTGCAAGACAAATCTCAGGAGCCTGTTATTTTGTTATGCAGAGTCTTTATGGGTCTGTTCTTCAGAACAGATGAGCGCAGTTCATGTTAATATATTTCTCAGGAGGTGACTCCATTTGTATTTGTTATTGGAGGAGGTATATTTCCACACTGGCTCACCCTGGGGCATGCCCAGATCATGGGGGAGTGTCATGGGAATTTATATAATAACAGCTTTTTTTATGCCAAAAATACAGTAGAGCAGAGGCTACACAACAATTAAGTTTTATCTGGGTACAAAATAAATCTATTTTTCGATTCAGATTTAAACAGAAAAACAGAGTTTACACAACATTCAAGTTTTATCCAAATATGAAATAAAACCATTTTCGACTCAAATTTAGAGTGACTTCACCACAGAGGCAGTAAAGTTAAAAACAAACATAGCATCAGGCTCCTGAGCTTGTGTAGATAAAGTTATTCCTATTTTAGAAATAATCATGATGCACTTTCACCTCAGCTTCATTAGACTTTCTCGGGGGGGGGGGGTTCAAACGGTGCTTGCTATTAAGCCCAGCATTGTGCCCTTTATGTGCGCATTTCCAGTAACAAACACATAGAAAAACTGCAAACAGAGCCGTACCCTTTATAGTATAATGTATATGCATGCTAAAAACTATGATAAAGAGTAAAAAGCAGTTGGAAAGGATCCAAAGAAGCCCAGTTGTGATTGTAGATCCCTTGTAGATCTTGTGCCAATTTGTGTAAGTTTGTAGTCCTAGAGAAACTGTGAGTAAGTTTTGCTAGGAAATAAAGTAAAGTAACTTGTGCTTGGCATAAGAATGGCATCACCAGGTAGAACACCCAGGCTGGGAAGGTGTATTATTTCTAGCCGGGTACTCTCTAAATGTGAATATTAATCTCGAATGTGCCAGGTTTCTGAATAAGACCGTTGACAGGGATTAAAAAGGAATCTTATTTAGTGACCAAAATTAACTTCCGTAACCAACTTTTAGTCTTAGGTGAGGTGATATGACCATGTGCTATCGGTATAGTCATGTCTGGGTTGAGTTTAGGAAGTCCAGGGAGTGAAAAGTAAAAAAAAAAAAAAAAAAAAAAAATTGAAAAAGATGTAAAAATAGGGTTTCAGAAGATAAAACAGGCGAGTGGGATCAAGGTGTGGAACTGAAAGTTACCTGCTTCCAAGAACTTTGGGTGCATGATGAAGGCCAGTGGGGGCAATGGTCATGGTATTGTGGGTCACCAGTTTGTGCTTTTTGGTTTAGAAATGGAAATGATTGGGAGCTCAATGGTTAAAAAAGACTTAAGATTGGAATGTATATTTTGTTACTTCCCTCTGCTGCTGTAGCAGACCATACTGAGGAAGTTTAAATTATACACTGCTTTAACACAATGTAACTATCCATCCATGGATGAACACAATGTAACTATCCATCCATGGACTATCCATCCATGGACTGTCATTATTTTATTCTGTTTTGTTAATCAGCCATTGACTGTAGAGATTTATATTAAATTAGCTATGACAGTCCTGCTGCATGGAACCAGGGAATTTGTCAGGTTGAAAGTTGATGCGGCCACATGCAGGCAGTATACTAGGGGTTTACAAAATTTTTGCTATTGAACAATAATATACCGTCACATTTGATGGTGGTCGGGGGGGGGGGTAGTTGGACATTGCTGGCCATCGGCCGATTCAGTTGTGGGGATGTAAAATTATTAAATTTGCTTACGGGTGACCCAGGGTGTTTGTACAATGAGGAACAGACCTGACATTTGGGTGATGGATTGAGGAGCTGGAGGCCTATGACTTAAAATGGAGAGAAGAAATGGAGAAAAGAATCTCGCCGCATCCCCCTGTCACCATGAGTGGAGTGAAATGGGAAGAAGGAAGCCTGAGCTGGCCAGTATTGGTTACAGCCATGGGGAATCTGGCCACATGGTTCACAGAGCAAAAAAAGGTCTTCGCTGAGCAGAGGATCACAGTGTGCGATAAAACCACATTTCTCAGATCAACCTTAACTTACTCATAAATTTATTTAATTTAAATTATTTATAAGCTAGTGACCTTACAGATATAAGTTAACTTAACTTTGACTAAGCAGTCCTGCTGCATGGACCCAGACTATATGTCAATACGATATTAGCAGGGGATAACAGGAGAGTAGTCTAGGAGCCCTGTAGAACTAACAATGTGTCTGGGTGGTCTAACTCTCACCATGTGAAAGACTGAACTATGTAGGGAGGAGTTTGGTCTGGTGGTAGTGTATTCAGAGGTCCACTGTATGGTACTTAAAAAGAAACATCCATATTTTTCTCCTCTGATTGCTCCAAAATAGTATTGGGGATGTGGATCTTTTATATGATATTATGAGTATGAACTAAAAAAAAGAAGCAAAATCCAGTTAAATAATAAAAAAAGACAAGTAATAATGTCAATAAATAAATAAATAGAGTACCCATGGAAATGTGTATAGAGGAAGGAAGTGGGAAAGTGTGTATGGAAAGAGAGCTCTGTGTGTAAAAAGAGAAGCCTTGTGAAGGGATTTGAGAAAGAAATGTAGTACCAAAAACCTGAGGTGGTGCCAGGGGCCTCATATCAGTTATACATCAGCTTCAGTAGGCTAGAAACAATAATAAATAAATAAATAATAAACAGGTCTAGCAGGATGAGAAAACAGTTTGAGCTCATAGAACCAAAGGACAGAAAAAAAAAAAACAAAATGTGACAAAAAATGTAATAAAGACACTATACCTGAAATGTGACTTGTGGTGAAAAGAATGCCCTGATAAAGAATACCAAGTCAAAATCAGTCCCATGAGAAAAAAAGTCTAATGAAATAGTGGCCATATTTACTCAGATTAATAAAATCCAATACCCTTCATGTGGAGTCAGTTGTGTGGTTGTATCAGTAAAACACATGATGGTCCAATTTAGTTTAACTCATTAACCCCATGTACTGCCACCGGACGCATCTAAGGTTACATCCAAGCACTCCCTGAGGCGATGACTATCCTTGTACATTACATCCAAGTGTCGTCTAGCAGCATGACTATGTTCACAATTACAACTCCACTCCACTGCTGAAAACACAACTTAGCTCCACTACTGAAAACTATATTTAAATGGTACCTAAACTCTCAGCTTTATTTTCACAATGGAGTTAACTATAGCTTACATAGGATTTTTAAAGAAAATCAGCTTTCTGTGGTTGTACTTTCTCACAGCTAACTGATTTTCTCTACATTGCATTTTAATTTACAAGAGATGTCCCAGTGATAAAGGCACACTCATTTCTTCCTTCACCTGCATTAAATCAAAGTATATTTTTTATTTAACATTTTGTTTACTTGGAAAGTCCGACTTGGAACGAAGCAAATTTTCAGCGGAGGACAGGGGAGAAACACTCCAGACGTATGTCTCTGTAACGTGGGAGGAAACAGGAGTACCCAGAGGAAACCCACGTGATCGTAGGGCAAACATGCAGACTCCGCACAGAAGGCACCACATCCACGAATCAATCTGGAGAACATCTTGCTGTGAGGCGACAGTGCTAGCGCTGCACCACTGCGCCGTTCATATATTAAAAAAAAGTGTGTGTATATACTTGGGAATGCCATTTCGCTGACACTTATGGAACGAAATTGGAAAAGAGTGACAGCTCAGGTCAACGATTTCTTTCCCAGGGAAAGAAATCGCTTGGCCTGAGCTGTGACATTGCCCTTTACCCCACTGTAGTGCGATCTCAGAGTTGGTATATTTAGTTAGGGGGGGTCACATTGGGGGGTGTGGGGAGTGAAGCCCCCCCCCCCTCCCAGTTTGTAATGTTTGAAGTGGTATGTTGTGTTGTGTTGGTTCACCAATTTTTTTTTTTATGGGGAAAAAAATCAGTGAACTGGGGTTTCGCTCTCTTAAGATTTCGTTCTATATGTGTCGGCGAAATGGCATTCGCTGTAATGATGTTTCACTGACATAAGATAGACCCTAGATATATATATAATTATTAAAATTAAAAATCTTCTAAAACTACACTTAAGTTTACCCTATATTCTTTCACTGGCCCTGGATGTGATACAAGCAGTGGCAGCCAGTCCCTCTTCACAGTAAACCATTAAGTGTGAGCCAGATCTCCAGACTAACTTCCCACTGTTCCTATTGAAGCATCTTGCAGTCCAAAAATTCAGCATTCAAACTTTGCATAAAGCCCAAGACAGCTGAAGGGCAGACTGAAATTGTCAGTGGAAGGGAAAAATCAAGTAAGCACAATTTTTTTTTTTTTAATTTTTATTCTTTAGGGACTAGTGTAGCTTGCAGTTCAGTCACTGTAACATCTGATTCCTAATATGTGCGTGTGTGTGTATGCCTATGTTTCTGTTTGCTTGTGTGAGTGAATGCATGTACGAAAGTAGAAGAGACTGTGTGTGAGAGATCTAGAGAGAGTGAGTACGATCTTGTGTGAGTGAATGCTTGTATGAGACCGTGTGCTTGAGAGACTGAGAAAGAGAGAGTGGTCGAGCGATCTTGTGTGGCTGAATGTGTGTATAGTGTGTCTGAATGTGTGTATAATGTGAGTGAAACTTGGTTACAGGTGGATGTCAGTATTCTAGTTTGACAACTAATTTAAAGGGAAGGGAAAGAAAGCTGGTTATCTGATAATTTACTGGTTCACTGAATGGGCTTTCAGATTCACTGAATGGGCTTTCAGATAAAACACTGAATAAATTTGTAAGTGCATCAACTCAGACAGCATATTTGTCAATATCTTCTAGTCTTAAGAAATGCTCCAAGACAACAGCCCGTTTCCTAAAATTTAACATGTATGGGTCACTACTCAAATGCAAAACAATGAAAACAACAAAGAAGACGAGCACAAGGATACCCTCGATGTACTTTGTTAAGCACTTTCGTCCAGAGAGAAGGACTTCATCAGAATAAACACACCCTTTAACATCATGGCTTAAATACCTACATAATTAAGTCAGAATAAAAGAAGTCACTCTCTTAAAGTACCCCTGCCACATAAAATCAACATTCAAAATGTTTGTAAAATAAAACTTTTTGTAATTAAAAATTATTTGTGTTAAAACATGAAAGCATACAAAATACAAAGGCACAACAATGTTTTATGTATAAGCTGTAACCCGTGTAAAACTATGACAATAGCCTAGCTTTGAGCCTAATAACTGGACTGATAGATTTTCGTTTAATCCTGGATAATTTGTGGCATTTGTCCTTATCTGCCATTTAAGTTATTTCAGCTCCAGATAATCATCTAAGGGAACTCCTCTTTGTCCATGTTCCACATGGTCAATAATCATAAACTTAAATGAGTGACCCTCATTACTTAGAATATGGGTAGCCAGGGCATTCTTACCATCCTTTGTACGTATGTCGTAATTGTATTGATATAGCCTGTTCTTAAAGGGATTCTTGGTTTTCCCTATATAAAAACAGGTACATTTTTGGCAAAAGGCAAGATAAACCACAAATTTGGTATTACAGGAATATCTTTTATTAAGTTTTATTGTTCCAAAACTTCTCATCTCAGCTTGACTACCTTCAGTAATGAATTTGCACTGGGTACAGTGCCCACATCTGCTCATCTTACCTATTTGTCTGGGTAAATGGGTCCTCTCCAACATGTTTTTGATACTTTGATCCTTTTTGTAAAAAATGCGGGGACCTTCCCCTACAATTTTTAAATATTCTGGATCTGTGCAAAATACATTCAAGTTCTTCTTAAAAATCAGACTGATGTCTGGAAACTACCTGTTTATATGTTAATCCAAGGCTATTGTTAAATTCTCTGCAATTCTCTCTACATCTGTTTCCAGGGATCTCACTAGAAGACCCAAGTAGTGGGGCAAAATACCCCACTGTTCTTTTTTGTATGACCTCCCAAAACTATTTAAGAAAATGAGCAGGATATCCCCTGTTTATCAACATGGCCTTTAAAATATCACATTGTTGGAAAAAAATTCATCAACACTGGACACCATTCATGCCAACCTGATACACTGGCCATTAACCAGGGGATTTTTTTGATGGAGGGGATGCCAGCTATTGAAATGTAATAAGGTATTGGAGTAGGTGGGTTTTCTATATATAGTAGAATCAAATTGCTCCAAGGTTTTATTTTTACTTATAGAAATGTCCAGATAATTAACTTTTTCTAGCCCTAGAGTCATGGTAAATTCAAAAAAATCTGTAGTCTCCTATATATATATATATATATATATATATATATATATATATATATATATAAAATCAAAGAACTCGTTAAGTCTCTCCCTTGTACCTGTCCAAAAAATAATGATGATGTCATCCAGGTATCGGCCTTATAGGCTCCAGCATTCTGAAAAAACTAGACACAATTATAAATTCCCTTTCCCAATAGGCTAATACAATATTTGCAGAAATTGGGGTACATGCTGCCCCCATTGCCACTCCCTTCCTTTGCTTAAATAATTGCTGTTTAAAAACAATAAAATTGTTGTCTAGGACTATCCCCATTAGGGTCCTGATAGTAACAATTCTGTCATGTTCAAGTTCAGAATATTGACATAAATACATATAAAACCAATCCATTCCTGTGATATGAGGAATTAATGAGAATAAATATTTTATGTCAATAGTCGTAAAAATTGTATAAATTTATTTTGATATCCTAGTAAGAACGTCCCATGAATCTTTTAAACACCAAGGGTGGTGTGCCAATACTTGTTGTTGGTCAATTAATTTCGCTATTGGAAAGGCTTTGGACCCTTTTGCATCAATTATAGGTCTTAGGGGTGGCTCGTTTAATTTCTTATGAATTTTTGGGACTCCAAATATGGTTGGAGTCCCTAGCATGTGAACTTGTCTTCAGAGGCACTGATTTGATTATTAATTAATTATCAAATCAATTTTATGATATGGAATGTTTAGTTCATTTACACTTATTTCTTCATATGTATCTGAAAATAAATGGGTAAACATTTTGTTGGTGTAGTCATTGCTATTCATAATAACAAGGCCACCTCCCATGTCTGGCTTCATTACTCTAAGTTCCTTATTTTCACAGATGACACGCAACAATTTACATTCATCATTAGATAGAGTGACACTATCCATTCTAAATTCATATTTCTTTTTTGATAACAGTTTGCAGATATCAAATTCACAAAATCTTTCAAAAATGTGTACCATGGGATGGATCATAGGGTTGAATGTACTAGGTCTTGTACAAACCTTTTCTGACACCATGCCGCTACTGCTACCTGAATCCTTGAAATAAAATCTTAAATTCAGTTTTCTAGAAAAAAAGTTTTATGTTAATCAAAACTTCATCAACAGAGGCATTACGTGTTGGAACATATGAAAGACCTTTTTCAAATAAATCGGCATAGGAGGGGGACAGTTCAACAGTACTATAGTTATAAATATGAAAATCACAGTTCTTATTGTTCAAGATCACATATGGGGTAGGTGTATGCTGGTTAACTTCTGCCAGTTCATGTTGTCGACTCTCCGTCCTCTCCCTCCTTCTCTGTCTGCTCTGCAGTTATAATAATCCCCTCGCTGGTTCCTCAGTCTCTTGGACCTCTTCAGAGGGGGTTGTTCTAAAGGGGGTGGGGAGTCATTGCCCATTTTGTTGGCTTCATGTTCAACAATGTTCTGATCATAGTCAGTCAAGTTGTTATCTGAAAAAATCCTAGACTGTTGCCCCAAAAGGGGTAAGGGATAAATTTTCCCAGCCTCAAATTCTTTCAAGTCTCTAGCCAACTTTTTAGTTTTGTTGTTTTTGAGTTCAGTTATTATTCTATCAACTTTCAAAAACACCCCAAAATATTGACTTTTTTTGTTTTCAAACAGTAAATCAGTTTGAATATTTCTGTCAAGTTTAAAAATGGTATCAGATAACCCAACCATTTTCCTATCATTATCTTTGAATAAAACTTCTAAGAGTTCACTGCCATGTCTATTAAACAGATTCATTAACTCACTGTGTAATGCTGAGCCTCTTTCCAGCCCTGTTGGAAATTTTCACATCCTGAGGCCCTTTGGAACACGTTCACATCAAAGACATTCTCTGAGATAATTATTTTCCAACTGCATTTATTTCAGGACAAAACTTTCAAGATGCTCCAATTGCTTATCCAGCATTCTGAACCATTCCACATTGCTGGCGACCCCAAAACAGAAGTTTTTCCCTACCTCGAGCCATTGCTGCAAAGTCTGGTTACCATTGTATTGGGCCCCGCCTTTCGTGATGACATCATTAGAGCCCATATGTAAATGGATGGACTCCGATTGGTTTACATTAGCAGAAGGTTGTCTTTGTGCCAGAGTAATCCCACTTGGTGTAAGACTATTCTCAAGGTCCTCAATTCTATTATCCAATCCATTCAAAAAGGTAACAAGTGTACGTCCCGTTCCTATCTGGTGAATTCTTTGGGTACATGTTGATTTTATGTGGTAGGGGTACTTTGAGAGTGCCTTCTTTTATTAGGGCTTAATTATGCAGGTATTTAAGCCATGAGCATTGGGTATGGCCAGTATCAAGCTTTTGCAACTCTATGCAACTCTCTTTCAGCCTCTCTTTCCATCTATACTATATTCACTCTGTGCCATTTACTTGTACATCGATATCAGTTACTTGAATAGTTACCTTCTGCCTCATATCAATGTACCTACTTACCTGTAACACCGGTAATTTGTAGCTATCTGAGTAAAGTTTTATTTTTACACTTATGTATGTACTTGTACCTCATGCAATTTTTATGTTATCTGTAAAGATTGTACATGTCTGCATGTAACTGGAGCTTTTCTTTCCTGCCTCCACTGAAAATGGGATGTCCTTACATTCACCACAGCCATATTTCTCATGTATGGGATTCCCTGCAGTAGAAGCCTAACATCTGGTCAGTCTACCAAAGCCTATGCTGTAAGGTACGTTGAACATCACCCAAACACTCATCGCGTAGCATAGGCGGTGACATTCAGGTGTACCATCCTCAAAACTTCTTTGCCTCCAATCCGAATGCTGTTTCTAACCATCAGTCTGTTTGCCTATGTCCATTTTCTGCCATTTTTTACTGCATTTTTGTATTCCAGTGATTACTCCTGTTTGCTGAAGTTCTCACAGTTACAGATAAGTACCCAGTTGGGGTTTTGTTCTTTTTCTTGAATTTTTTGTGCTGTTTGGGGTTAATGTCATCCAGGAAAGGTAAATGCTAGTGTGGGAGACAGATTTCCCCATAAAGACCACCACATAAGTGCCTTTTTTGCTTAGGAGCTTCAATTTATCAGGGGTTCATCCCGAAAACCCTTCATAGTAGGCTTCTTCCCTTTCATTGTATCTTGAGAATCAGCATCTTAAGCTTCTTGCTAAAGATACAAGGAAGGAATTTCCTGCCCCGAGGGTCAGCCATCAGGGAAGAAGAAGGTGAAAAAGGTAAGACTGGAATTTTCCACTGTCTAGCCTCTGCTAGGTGTTTCTCCAGAAAAAACCTGGAAGCTCGCCTGGCTGTCGGATTTTTCTGCCGTGACCAGGTTGGAAGCTGGCGAGGATCTGGTGGGCAGCACATCCAATGAGGCTTTGCAGGTGTCCATTTGTGACATTCAGGGGGAACCACAGTTGATTGTTTCCGAGAGGTCAAGGGGGGGGGGGGGGTCTGCAGATTCTTTTTAGGGAAGAAATTCCTATTACTGTTGTCGAATGCCTTCCTGAGTCAGAGCCTTCTCAGTTTTCTAGGGTGGATGTTCCCTATAAAAAGAAACAGAAAACTAAACCTGTTTCTTCTGCTCTTGTAGATCCACAAAGTGAGTGGCAGGCCTTTACTCAGGGGTTATTTAATGCTTTACTGTCATTAAGGTCTCCTTAACGGGTTTCTGTTCCTACTCCTCCTTTGTTCTCTTCTCCATTTAAAAGGCTCAAAGAACTGAATTCTTCTGAGGAAGAGTTGGGATTCTGATGAAGAATCCCTTACTTATTCTACTCAGATTCCTTCTCCTTTGGACTATGGGTCAGAGGAGGAGGAATCTAATAGCCCTGATACTCCTTCTGAGGAAATTTCCTTTGGGGACACAATCTCTAGGATGACTGATTTTTTTATTTTTTAAGTAGGATTATGCTCCGGTCTCTGATATCCATAAGGTACTATGAGTGACTGCAGATGGAATATCCTAAACCTGTGGCTATTCCTCCTGGTATGGATGCTTTACTGCATACTTTTTCCAATGCCTCTAAAGTGCCTCATTCTCTGCCCCCTGCTTCTAAGAAGCCTGATAGGTTTTATAGGGTGCCTGAGGATTGTACATTTTTGTTCAAATGTCCTGCTGCTGACCCCTCTGTGGTGTCTGCTGACCCCTCTGTGGTGTCTGTAGCCTCTGATAAGTTGTCTCAATTGCTTCCTTTGCCCAAGTTACTGGCTTCTGACAAGGACAGCAGAAGCATGAACAGACTGGGTAAGAAGGTTTATACTTCTGCTACCCTAGCTTTAGCTTTTAGGGCAATTAATTGTCAGACCCATATATCTAAGTATGTGTTGGCTCTTTTTTCGCAGGCTTGTCAGCTTTTTTCCTGATCTTCCAGACTCTGAGTAAATCTTCTGCTCTTCCCTTGCTTGGGACTTTCTCTCAAGTAGTTAATCATTCTGTCAAATGTAGTTATAATGCAGCAGATGCCTATTCTAGGGCTACTGCTTTTGACTCACTAATAAGGAGGTGTCCTTAGCGTAGGCTTTAACCTTTACATGATGATATTAAGGCTAAGTTAATGGATGTACCTCTGGATAATAAACTTTTGTTTGGGGAAGTAGCTGCTGGTTTGTTTAAGTCTCTTCAGGACAAGGGAGAGGTCTTAGAAGAGCTTACACATGTGCTTGTTTCTTCTGCGTCTACATGTCCGTGAAACTACCCTTCTAAGCCACCTTTGTTTATAAGCAATCTTACCCACCTAGTAAAGGTAAAAATGGTGGTAGAAGGGCTCCTCCTGCTAAGGTCACTCAGACTGCAGGGATTCTAAAGCCTTCCTTTTCTGATATACCAGGTCCTGTCTGACTAGTCACCTTTTCACAGCCAAATTCCTCTTTCTATTCCTATTTGCCTTTGAATCACTCAGAAATCTGGGGTTCTGTCGGTACTTAATGGTGTGGATATCCTATCTTTCTTTTATGGTATTCCTCAAACTCCTTGGGAACAACTTCCTTTTTTCTTCAGAGGTTCTTTGAGATCTCTTGTCTCTGGGTTCTATTCATGAAGTGCCTGTGTACCAATGGGGGAAGGAGTTTTATTCAAGAATGTTTCTAGTGCCCAGAAAAGTGGGTGCTTGGAGACCGATTCTAGACATCTGTCATCTAAACACTTTTCTGAAGGAGCTTTCCTTTCAGATGTTGTCCTTTTAGACTCTGTTCCCTCTCTTGCTCCCCCTGGCCTTTCTGATGTCTCTGGATCTCAAGGATGCTTACCTCCATATTCTGATCCATCCTCTTTTCAGGAAGTTTTTGCATTTCTCTGTTGCTTCCTGGCATTTTCAGTTCTGTGCTTTGCCCTTTGGCCTTTCTACTGCCCCAGGGGTGTTCACCAAATGCCTTGTTCCTGTGATTGATTGATTGTTTTTTTGCAGGTGCAGGCTTCAAGGGATCCAAATATTTCCTTACTTGGAAGAATCGCTGATTCAGGCATCCTCTCCAGAGATCTGTTTACAAAATCCCTTTTTGCCATTTCTCTTCTTCAGAGCCTGGGGTTCATGATAAACTTCAAAAAGTCTTTCTCAGGATCCTGTCTTTCTGGGTTGCAGGAATGGTGCCAGTGCTGGCATTCCTGCTTCCTCCAAAAGCCTTAACTCTCATTTCTTACTTTCAATCCCTTCTTTCCCTGGCCTCCAGGGAGTTTCTGAGAGCTCTGGGTTTCATGGCGTCCACCAGTCCGATGCTCCCTCTGGTCAAACTCCATTTGAGAAAGTTCCAGTGGTTTCTGAAGTTGGTGTGGCTTCAACTTGTGCATCCTCTAGACTTTACAGTTCTTCTTCTTCCTTGTCTCAAGAAGGAACTTTTCTGGTGGATTCAGCGGTTGTCTCTGAATCCAGGGCTCCCTTTTCATCCCCCTCTTCTCTCTCAGGATATGTTCACAGACGCTTCAGATGTGGGATGGGAAGCAACTTTTTGCTCTCTGAAGGTACAGGGAGTGTGGTTGCCTTGTCAACAGAATGAGCACATCAACGTCAAAGAGATGAGAGATCTTATGCTGGCTTTTCATGCCTTTTATCTTCTTTTCTCTCTGGGGCCTCTTAAGGTATTAACAGAGAGTACCACAGTTTTGTGGTAAATCAACAAACTGGAGGATCAAGATCTTACCTTCTTTGCCGGTTGGCACTTGTATGGAATCTGGCTGTCGAGTATTAAGTGAATCTTCAGGCAGTTTATATCCCTTCAGATCAGAACATTGTGCAAACACTCTGAGCAGGTCCTTCATTCAATCCCATGAATGGATGCATCAGAGGGATGTGTTTCTGGACATTGTTCACTAGTGGGTACCCCTCTGAACAATCAGCTTCCTCTTTGTGCCAGAGTCCTGGGTTCTCTAGTGTGGAAGGTGGATGGCCTCTCATTTTCTTGGAGGGGGATGTTTTATTATTCATTCCCTCCCCTTCCTCTCATTCTGAAAGTCCTGTTCAAGATTCAACAGGATGTTCCCAAAATCTTGGTGGTGACTCCCTTTTTTCCGTGACAGCACTGGTTCCCTCTATTTCTGCATCTAGCCAAGGGCAATCATAACAAGTTACCTTACAGGGTGGATCTACTCTCACAAGAAAAGGCATCTCTCATCCCCACCTGTCTACTCTTCAACTGACACTGTAGGTGATAGGGTTTTGATTCCTCATAGACTCCTGAAGGAGGCTGGGAAACCCCCTACTAGGAAATCCTACTTATTTAAATGGAAGAGCTTTTCTGTTTGGTGTGTGTCTTGTAACCAGAATCCACATACTGTGGATGTTCATTTGGTTCACTCTTATTTGTGTACGTTGCTCAATGCTGGTTTGGCTTATTCTTGTATTAAGGTCCACCTATCAGCTCTTTCTGCTTGTTTACCTTTAACTCCTCCTTTTTTTTCTTAAAGGTGTCCATAATATTAGACCTCCCAGGAAGCCTGTTCCTCCTCCCTGGGATCTTAATTTTGTTCTGGAGAAATTGACTTGGCCTCTTTTTGAGCCTGCTGTTTTAGCTTCCTTGCAACATTGTTCTTTGAAGTCCGTTCTTTTGTTATCCCTCACTTCTGCCAGACAGGTATCTGAGTTGCAAGCCCTTATGGCTTGTCTGCATGTTTTGATATTCCATAAGGATAGGGTGTCCTTGTGGACTAATCCTTGTTTTATGGCTAAGCTGGTTAATGAGTTCACTTAATCCAGTTTATTAATTTGCCTATTTTTTTCTCCTCTCCACAATCTGATAGCAAGAGGGTGCTGCATACTTTGGACATGCATAGACAGCACAGATTTTATTTGGGTAAAACTAAAGAAAAAAGAAAATTTGTCAGTTGTCTGTTTCCTTTAATCCTAGTTCTTTAGGACTGGCTCTTTCCAAGCAAACTATTTCTACTTGAATTTCAAAGG
The DNA here is from genome assembly GCF_019279795.1 of Protopterus annectens. Lineage (NCBI taxonomy): Eukaryota > Metazoa > Chordata > Ceratodontiformes > Protopteridae > Protopterus > Protopterus annectens. The sequence goes on from NC_056747.1 coordinate 875,835,620, forward strand.
CTGTCATTGCAACAGCCTTCCTTCTTCTGTAAAGGCTTATTCTACTAGAGCTGTGGCTTCTTCTGTTGTTATTTTCGAAGACTTTGACACTAATTCTATTTTTGAAGCAGTTACCTGGACTTCTGTACTACAAGTTGGATGGTATCTCCAGAGCTAGAGCTGGTTTTGCTAATGCCTTTCTTCATGGCTTCTTAGAGGGCTCTACTGCTGCTTCCTCCTCCCAAGTTTCTTCTTGAGCTTTGGCAGTCTCCTATACGTGATGAATACTGTAGCGGTGACTGTAAGGACATAGTATAGTTGTGTAAAATCTTACCATAATAGTAGATGTCCTTGCGTTCAGCGCTTCAGTATTCACGGCCTCCCTCCATCCCCCTAGTCTTTTTCCTTCCTGGATGTGCAGGTTCTCTTTGTTTTTTCTTGGACTGGTGTCTCTACTGGGGTAATAATTTCTGAGGATGATAAGCCTGAACATCACCTTTATGCCCTATGTTATGGAAGGAGCGTTTGGGTGATGTTCAGCGTACCTTAAAGCAACAGTAGGCTTTGGTAGACTGGCCATATGTTGGGCTTCCACGGCAGGAAGTCCTGTACGTGCTGAATACTGCAGCATTGAAGGTAAGGACATCTACTGTTATGGTAAGATTTTACACAGCTGTACTTTCTTTCTGACCCGTTTATACCTTCCTGGTAAACAAATGTCAAATAAATAAAACAAACAAATAAATAAAATATTTCTCTCCAAGACATACCTATCAACCTCTTAATGCAAGAAATATGGATAGTTGTGCTCTATTTAAACTTTTTTGATGTACTTCCTGCCATCTGGTGTCCATGTTACTGAGAACATGACTTGTATAACTGCTGCTTGGCTTTTGCTGTTGCTTTTTTCATACATTTCAGAATGAAGGGAGCTTTACTGACTGCAGAATTCCTTTGTGTTAGAAATTATCCATAAGCATTGCATACTAAATAAATTGTATACGTCATGTGACTGCTCTGGCCATAATACGCTGTCAGCTCTACAAGATGGACTTCAGTGGTCTGTAAGCTTGAGCAGTTTTTTTTTTTTTTTGACTTATTGATCAGTAAACTTAAACTTTGTCACCTTACTGTGTTTTTGTTTCTGATTAAAATACTTCTGATCACAGTATGCATAACATAAAAAACATATTGTGTAGAAACACACCATTAGGTTCATAGACAAATTATTTCAGAAATTAGATGGAGGTAGTGGTCATATATCTTCAGAAAAGTCTAGAATAACTCTGAGGAGTACACACCCTGTCTCTAACGGACACAGGCTGCCTGCAAATGGTTCATCTCCTAGGGCCTTGTTTGTAAATGTTTCATCTTCCAAGCCCCTGCTTATACTTAAAAAGGGTACCAGAACTTGTCAGAGATTTTGAATGCATGGCTTGGCTTGAAAAGGCCCTTGTGGCATTTAGCCTAGTAAATGAACCTATATGAAAAACACAGTTGCTGTCTCCTTCATACATTGCATTTACATTTCTGTGGATAGTCTCCTTTTTGTGCACAAATGGCTTTAGGTCACTCTTTTTTTTTTATTATTTATTTCTCTCCTTCTTATTTTTTTCATTCTATCCATTTGCGTTTCTCTTTTGCTTTCTTTCTGTTGAGCTGGCACACACTGCTTTCTTATGTCAGTAATACTGAGTTGAGTTAATGCTGTGACGTAATACAGACAGTGTTCTTAGTAGGCGTGGGCATTTGTGAATAAAGTATGTAACACTGATATTTAGTATAGGCAGGGTTTACCTCCATAGCAGAGGTAATGAAGGGGGATAAGTAATGCATTGCATCCAACCAAGGTAGTATTTGGCTGGTCAGTGCTTGACACCAGGTCTCTTCTGTGTTTGTGCACTCTTCTCTGAGGGGGTTTGTGACACCATGCTACCTGGATCAGCCCTCCTCTCCAGAAAAGGCACAATTGTCTTTTACAGGACAGCTCCAGGAGATGTCCGTCTACTCATGGAACCTGGCTTCCCTGGATCATAGCCATGCCGTCTACACCAATAGAATTGGTAATAAAAATGCCATAATAATATGATATGTCGAAATATGTTTGGGTGAGACGAAAGACTTAGTGAAAAATAGAGAAATAGATTTCTCTATTTGTAGCATTGATCGACCAGATACTTTGGACAGTATTTCTGCCTTTGTCACTTCTGTGTCTTATTCTAATCGGATGGATGGTTCAGTGAAGTAAAAGTTATTACTCTAGCAGGAATTCTTGCATGGATCAACCAGATAGTTTAGATCTCTGACTTTATTTGCGTGTCTGATTCTAATCAGTTGTTGGCTCAGTGAGATAAATGTTATTACTTGTACACTAATTTCAGCATGGAGCAACCATATATTTTGGACAATATTTCTGGCTGGCAGTCATGTGTAGACTATAGGTGACTGGAAGGGCTCAGTAATGTGTTAAGTGTTATGCTACTTTTACTGAATTACTCTGGTCTTTTCTTAACAGATGTTAATGACTCAGTCTTGCATTACATCTACACCAGGAATATAAAGAATGTCTACTTGACAGTTATGTGGAGCAATTATCACCTTTGTCTGAGCATGCAGAACCTTGCAGTAATAAAATGCAAGTCATTATCACATTATTAGTTTGCAATGTGTGCAGTTACAGTATAACAAACACCGAGCCATTATCACTTGTTAGGTAAAACTCTCAGCAGCTGTCACTGTTATTCACATTACTAAAAGTCATTATCACACTGATGAATGCACATGACAGATTTTGGTTTCTGTCAATGTGGAGTCATGCAGAATCCCCCCTCCCAGTTTCGTTCTCTTATTTTTATCATTGTTTCTATTGTAATTCTATTCTGTTGTATGGGTTGGGAGGGTGGCCTAATGATCAAGGTGTTTGCCTTACAAACACAAGGTGCAGCGTTTGAGTCTCACAAGGGCTAATTAGCCAGGCTTAAAATGGCTCGCAAGGGCAGTTAGCTTAGTACTAATCTATGAATCTATGAACCTATGAATATAATGATGAAGGTATCCATTGTGGTTCATATTTTTGTGAATGACTGCAAATGAACATCGTATCATGTAATATCCTGTATCGCACACTCACTATATAGTGTTCTGCTGTGTTGCTTTCCAACTGCCTCAGTGCAGGTAAGTAACATCTTTGTTCTATACTGTTGTGTTTTTCAGCTGTAAGTTCAAGTGTAAGACAACATGTCCTTCAATCAAGAAGTTCAGGATCTTGTTTGGGATAAATCAAACAACATTAACTTGTTAGGTGAAGAAACAGACTCTGATGGTAGTAGCAGTGGTTCACGGATGTGGACCTCATACCACAACGTAATGCAGATTCCACTCGCACGTCTCTGTGACAAGGTCATTGCCACTGATAACAATGTTTCCCCTGTCCTAGCCATTCTAGACAGACCACTGCTATGTGTCACCGCAGACCTGACAAGTAATGGTGAAACTGACCATGACAATGAGGGTGAGGTGCCACTTGTATTCCTAAAAAAAGTTGGCACACACACCAGTGGTCATCAAGTTCAATCTGATTTTGACACAGAGGATGAATTGCCTCTGTTTGTGTTCAAGAATGGGCATGGTATCAGTGATGGACCTACAAAGTCCTCTATAGTCCAGGCCAGTTTAAGTGCTGACAAGGATGTGGATGTTTCTCCTACTGTACATGAGATTCAGAGTAGTCCAGAGTATGTGGATTTAGATGGAGAAAATCCACTAGATCTGAGTCAAAGTACCTCCTTGTCAAGCAAGGATATGATTGGTGCCTCAACATGGAATGTCCGTTAGTACTTCACTCACAAGTGCATGCAATACAGTTGGTACTGACAATGATCATAGAGCGCCATCTATGAACCACACAGGACTTTCCAAAGTGTGCCAGGCTACCCATTAAGGTACATTGAGCTTGCCCACCATGTATGATCATGTGGGAAAAACGCCTCACAGCAGTACACATTGATGACTTTGTTGGTCCAGTAGGCCCTATAACCAACCTGGACTCAGCACAGAATGGGTCTTCATGAATTTGATGTTCCCAGAGGAGCTGTACTCTGTTATTGCTATTGAAACTAATCATTATGCTGCACAGAGGCAGGCCGCAGCAGGCAAGGTTGATAAATGGTGGAGTCCTGTTTGTCTTGGAGACATAGGCACATTTCTTGGTATTAAAATATACATGTCTATTGTACATGTTCCAAAATATAGGCAGTTCACCTTTTCAGAAGTGATGCGTCCACCTAAATGAAGATGGCATTGACCTGTTCTTGACTGATCCGCACAGTAGCGTGATGATGACAGCAATACATGATACACTGGCAACATGCACCTAGTGACAAAAGATGGAAAACTACTATGACTAAATAGGACCACTATGGTAAGTAAAACTCTATTAAGTTTTATGAAAACCTTTTTCACTACTTACAACACTTTCAGTAAGCAAAAGTGGTTGTTCTTCTTATAGTCATTTTAGATAGATAACCAGAGCACAACTGCGGATGCACAACTCTCTCCACTCTTGCAGGTTTGAGTTGTATTTTTCTAGCTTTAATGAAGGTCCTGGTACATTGAGCACAACATGCCTGAAGTCACCTCAAATGGTGTAATAAAGGTGGAGCATCCCAGTCTTAGGGGCTCTGTAATCAACTTATCTAGGGTAATATGGCAAGCAAAATGATCTGAATAAGGGATGAAGGTAAGTGAAAGTCTGAGGTTGTAGAGGTTGTAGACAGGAGGTTTGCAGATGGACTGTCAGTGTATATAACTACTGCTGTCTGTAAAACCTATACAGTAGTCCACCTGATTTACTGTGGGGTCAGGAGATGTGCCAGGCAGCTAACTGGTCCACCTGCATACAGCTCTTATCTGATCAGTTATAGTACAGAGTACTGTAAGTATTCTGTTGCCTAGTCACAAGCTATTTGCTGCAATTGGGGAAGGTACAAAGATTCCTCATAAAGGGGATCTAATGGCTTCATTTTTAATTTTATCAGTTTATTAAGCTGGGTAAGGGTAAACCCACTGGACAAAGGGCCCCTTTTCAGGACTGATCTAGGACTACTGTTTATTCAATGTCTTGCTCAAAGTCCCACAGTAGGCAAATGTAGGTTGAAGGAATCACTCCCTGTACTTTTGACTGTTCCCCCAAATTTTTGGTCCTTTTTTGGTGTCTCAGGACTCTGCATTTCGAGTCCCAACATAACTGCAAACCAACATAGATGTGAACACTGGAAAGTAATGTTATCTAGTAAAAAATATTAGGTTTGGCAGTAGCCCCTATTTAATAACCAAAAGATGCATAGAGTCAGGTAGGTAATTCAGGATAATTACTTGATGCAAGCATTAAATTCCATGAAACCCAGAAACGAAAAAGTAATGGGGAGGGTTTCCTCAACAGGCAATCACAGGGTGCATCTGCTGAGAGTAAAGGCGCTTATGGGTGTAGCAGACTGCGGAAACAATGCCATTCTGGTGCTGGATTTAGACAAGCGTTATTCTCACACTGAGGAGATGATGGCAAGGTTTGCAGATGGCGCGTAGCAGTGCAGGATTAGACAATGATGCTACTTTAGTGTGCTTCCTGCTGGACTCTCAGCTGTTGCAGGGGATCACTTGGATACCCGATGAGTGATTTCTGAGTCATTTTGGGCTTGGTGAGTGGGCAGAGGAATTACATTTGCTCTTAAACTCGCTGTTTCTTCCATTCCATGAGGTACACTTCAACCAGTATAAACTTTTTCTTGCATGGATCCAATTGTCTGATCAGGCTTCTCAAAAGTTTGGCAACTTCTTATGGTAAACGTTTCTCATAAGAGAGGTGAAGGCTGGATATATTAAGTTCTGTAATCTTCAGTTAGTTGATGACAGACCATTGAACCAGTCTCTGTTTCCTTTATTTGCTTCTTTCTCTGTACTGGATATTGGTGTTTGCTCACGTCACACTTAAAATTGATAAAAGGCATACAGTCCTGGGCTAGGGTTTAGCTCTTGAATTTGGCATGGGATTGACAAAGCGAGAAGCTTTCTGCATATAAGGTTTTGCCCTGATCTGTATTAAAAATATGGTTATCCAAGCTCCGAGAAACGCCCTTTCTGTTGATAACTTTGTGCCCTGATCCATCTTAAGAAAACTGAAAAGCCAGGCTCAGAGAAACCCCACCATGTATTTCATTATATTGCTCTCTTGCAAGCTCAAATTTTTAGCACAGTTTCTCCACACTTGTTTGTTCTGTTCTTCATTACAATGGTTGAGCTGCTAGAAGTTATTTTGGGAATTTTGTGTGAAGTTTAGTCTCTTGAAGACAGGACTGAAGGTCTGAAATACAGTCCAAGTTATGAAAGTGTTCCTTATTTTCAGTAATGATGTTTAATTTTAGGAATATAGGTTTCATTGACAGGATAAAAGAGTTAGTACTACCCATAACTACTGAAGTACGCTTTAGCACAGGGGAAGATGGCTGAAGTTTGTGGTGGATGCCATGTGGTCGTTTGGCTTTTGCAGTGATTTAGATCATAATTTTTCAAGCTTTACCAGCAGTTTTTTTTAGAAGACATCTGCCACTGTTGTAATGAGATCTCTTTGGGAAACAAACGATGAGTGTACTGTTTTAAGATGATTGCTTTCATTGAATTCAGAAACTGAGTTATCGTTTCATGTTTCTGAAGGTAAAACTATAAACCATGAAAAAACACTTTTTAATTGATTTAAAAAATATAGACCATGTTCCAGAGTTAGCATCAGTCATTGTTGACAAGCTAAATGGCTTCTATGGGGAAGGAAAAGTGTGGTATAATTTTAAGGTGAATAAAAGCAGCAATAATTCAGTGATGATTCTGTTTTGTGTATTCGCAACAGTGCCTAAAACTTTGCGCGGGGTGACTTTAACTACCCAACCATAGAGTGGAAGCCCTATTCTAGCCAAACATGAACGTCTAGAGATTCCTTGACTTCATCAATGCCAATGAATTGGATCAGCTGGTTGGCACCCCTAATGAGCAGTGAAAATTCCCTGGACCTGGTCCTAACCAACATGAGTAGCCACTGTAGCACCCCTACAGTGTCATCCTCCTTGGTAAGATCCGTCCATAAAGCAATCACTTTTGAAGTCACCGTCTCCCCTGACCCCCCTTGGCAGGGTCAAACAAAAAACTTTTCCAAAGCTGACTACAGTTTCCTCAGAGCAGGTATAAGTAACTTTACAGCCACTGTCCCTTCAGTTGGAACTAGCACTAATTTCCAAACCTACACCAAAAAACTCTATGAGCACCTACATAGCTGCATGGACTCATCAATACCTGAAGGCCCAAATCATCTTCCTCAAGGAAGAATAAACCTGTCTGGTGGAGAGCAATAATAAACAAGCTCAATAATAAAAGAAAAAAATTGCTGTCCAGGACCAAGAAGGAGCAGGTGCCAAATTGGAAGCAATCTCTCCTTTGTCTGAACAAGCAAATAAGGTCACTGGTGAAATCCTCTAAGGGTAACTTTGAGTCCAAATTGGTCTTATGTCCACAATCTCAAAGGTAACGCCCAAATCTGCTCTGAACTGGTTGTCAGTAATGCCACATACACAAACGCCATAGATATAGCCAACCTGTTGGCAGACAGGTTCAGTGAAAACTTCACTGAGCTCTCTGCACCATTAGGCACGCTATTCAACCAAAGCCTGAGCACCAGCTTCATCCCAGCTGAATGAAGACAGCCACTGTCGTCCCTCTACACAAAGGTAAAGTGTCCACTGACCCAGGCAATTATAGGCCCATCAGCCTAACTAGCCTGATCTGCAAGGCCATGGAATGCATTATCATGGATCTTATAAACAAGGACATTGGCAACCTCCAAACACTTGACCCCACACAGTTTGGTTTTGTCAAAGGGAGATCATGCTTGTTAAACTTGGTTGATTTCTTTGAAACAGTCGCCAAAGCCATGGACAAGGGTAAGATGGTGCACACTGCCTACCTTGACCTAGCCAAAGCCTTCAACTCTATTCCCCACTCGGGCATATCTTCCAGCTAGGCATCAACCCATATGTTAGCAGATGGGTAGCTAACTGGCTCACTGATAGAACCCACTAAGTCAAAATAGGGGAAGCTACCTCTAGTAGTAGACCCATAATGAGCGGTGTACCCCAAGGGTCGGTCTTGGGGCCTCTACAGTTTGTGATATACTTTTTTGAGGTGCAAGCCAAAACCAGTGGTCTGTGGCTGACCAACTTTGTATATAACTGCAAGCTGGTCACTGTCTTAAGTTCCCCTAGTGATGTGAACATTCTCCAAGAGGGCCTTATCCAAACTAATGACTGGTGCCAGAAGCATGGCCTCAAACTGAATGCTAAGAAATGCATCATTATCCCCATTGGGGAAAATGGCATCCCCACTAATTATCACATTAATGTACTACGCATGCAATCAGTTGTGAGGGACTTCGGCACCCTGGTTGATAGCAACCTGAGTTTTGACTACCACATTTTCTCCATCGTATGGAAGGCTTTCTACATGACCCACCTCATAAATAAGGGTATTTCATCCAGGAACAAGGAGGTCATAACATCCCTGTACTCCTTCCTTATCAGACCCATTATCAAGTACAGTGTCCCCTTTGGAATGTACCTTGCCAAGCACATGCATCAGCTGGAGAGACCACAGAGGTTCCTGACCAGGAAAATCCAGGGTCTCAAACACATCCTGTACAGATAGGCTAAAAGTCCTGTCCCTCTTCTCATTCTAGTACAGACTGCTCAGCGGTGACCTGTGGCATACAAGGCCATCTCAGACCCTACCTTGATGGAGTTCGCTGCATATCTGTAAGTCAAACTCCACTCCTGCAACCCACACGCAAGGCCTTAACCTGGTCTGTGACATTAATAGAATTTGTTGGCGGGATAGATTTGTATCCCAAATACTCCCCCATCTGTGGAATAAACTCCCTCTCCATGTCAAGCAGAATACCTCTCTAGCCCTCTTTAAGAGGAACCTGGACGACTGGATGGGAAACAGAAAATACACCCCTGGGATCCCACCTGTGTCCCTGCTGGACAGGGGAAACAGGTGCTGACTTTGAGGGAACATGGACTAAATTATAGGCTAGATTTATAAGGGCCTTCGGGCCAATAGCCTAGTATCATTCTATGAACCTAGGAACCTATAAGAAATCATGTTCAAAAGGGAGACTTTATGGCAGTTAAGACTACAGGCTGATAAAAAGCCTGGTTTAAATAAAACCATATACATTAAATATTTTTTATAAATGCTTTTATAAATGATATCTGTGCAGGGTGACGTGAATTTTGAGGTGTTCCTGCATTTTTTATGAAGGTTTTCATTGAACGTTGTTAATTGAAATGGGTATTTAAGTGTGGATGGGAATTATGTTTTTTTATTCTGATGAAGACTTTGGTCGAAACTGCTAAATAAACAGATATTTCTTCACTGCCTGGTTGCCTTTGGATGTTTTTGGTTTGGGTAAGGATTCTGTGATGGTTGGTAATTTTATACTAGTTTTGTTTGGGATCCGAGTAGAGAAATGATAGAATCAGAGAGCAAAGGAAAGTAGTATTGCTGGAATTGAATTTTTCTTCAAGTCTTGGTGAGTACCTTTATGAGGGGGACCCTGTTTTTACAAAACTGTAGCAGGACAACACTGATATATGGACTGTATGTTATATAGCATATATAGCCTCTGTCATTGACAGAAGTAGGTTAGAAATAATGAAGACAGCTGGGTGCACAAGTCCTAGGATAAAAAAAAAATGCCCAATCCTGGTATGTGCACTCATGCCAGGACTGGAAAAAATGACAGTGTAGAATTCCCAAAACATGGGAACATTCCTAAAATGGAGTTAGGCCATGCTCACCCCCCCCTTTATTGTAGAAGAAAGTAGTTGTCCACAAAAACTGACAGGTCAAAAAAACAGCCATAAAGATGACAGAGTGAACTATTGAGGATAAGAAAGAAATATATTGTTACTATTATGCAAGAAGCCCAGAATTTCTAAATGGAAGGGATTCAAAACGATAGAGAGAAATTAGATGAAAGAAAAATACTTGCACAAGAAAAACTGTCAAAAGCTTCAAATGCACATTTTTGTTCATTAATACAACAGCTCCATAAAAAAACATTATTAGACCAAGAAACTTTGGACCGTTTGGAAAAAAGAAGTGACTGAGGAAGTGCAAAAATATAAAAACAAGACCTAGAGATTTTTGAAAGGTATGAAAAAGAAACATAGACATAAGAAAGAAAGAAAGAGAGAGATCTGATATGATGCAATATTTATGAAAGAATTATGAAAGGACAAAGACAAACCTAATCAACAAAAAAGCAGTTGCAAAGATATTTGAAGAGAAATACAGGCAAAGACACCCAGATATGGAAAACTTCACAGTACAAAAAATAAGATCACTAAGGGGAGAATGTAGAAAAGAAGATTAGTAAGTAAAAGTTAAACAAATAGAAGCTGAAGTTGTAAAATACCTGTGAAATGAAGGCTAACTTCGAAAGAAAAATAGCCAAGGATTCAAAAGATAACCACAAAGCCTTCTTTAGCTATGTTATGAATCTACGTGGCAACTCACAGATATGCACTGAACTAGTGCAAAATAGCACAAAATATACTGAACCTACTGATATTGCCAACATTCTGGCAGATAGCTTCAGTGCAAACTTCACCCCCCTCTCACCTCCAGAAGGGCCCACAACAATACCGGAAAAGTGTAGTGTTCCAAAAATCACAGACGCACAGGTGAAAACAGCCCTTTCAAAAGCCAAAAACACAGCATCAGTGGGACCAGATGGTGTCCCAGGCTGCATCTTGCACGAACTACAGAATGAACTAACCCCCCACCTAAACACGCTGTTCAACCTCAGCCTCTCCACAGACTATGTGCCCATAGAATGGCGCACAGCAACGGTTATTCCTCTCCACAAAGGAGGGGCCACAACTGACCCTGGTAACTATTGCCCCATAAGCCTGACTAGCCTGGTCTGTAAGGCTATGGAGCGCATCATCATGAAACTCATTAACAAAGACATTGGGAACCTCCAAACACTTGACCCGACCCAATTTGGCTTTGTTAAGGGCAGATCATGCCTACTAAACCTGGTTGACTTCTTCGAGACAGTCACCAAGGCCATAGATGAGGAAAATGTGGTTCACACAGCCTACCTTGACCTCGCCAAGACTTTCAACACCATTCTCCACTCTGGTATTACAGAAAAACTTACCAGCCTGAACATAAACCCCTGCATCACGAGATGGGTTTGCCAGCTGGCTTACAGAAAGAACTCACACGGTAAGAATAGCGGGCTCCAGGTCCGACTCTAAACCAGTCACAAGTGGTGTCCCGCAAGGCTCGGTCCTGGGACCCATACTGTTCGGCATATACTTTTCAGAAGTACAGGCAAACACAGGAGGACTATGGCTAATCATGTTCGCCAATGACTGCAAACTGGGAGCCATAATTGACTCTCCGGCTGACACGGACATCCTCCAAAATGGTCTTACTGAGATGGACACCTGGTGTCAAAGTCATGGCTTCAAGCTAAATGCCAAAAAATGCATAGTAATCCCATTTGGGAAAAACAAAACACCCACTAATTACCACATAGGTGGCAGCCCCCTTAATACAAAAGAGGTAATAAGAGATCTGGGGACCCAGGTGGATAGTAATCTCTCCTTTGAAAATCATATTGCCAAAGTAGTTAGGAAATGCTTCTGTGTGGCCCATCTAATTACTAAAGGGTTTGCATCTAAAAATAAAGAGGTTATAGTGCCCCTCTACTCGTCACTCATTAGACCCATCATAGAGTACAATGCCCCATTTGGGATGTACCTCACAAGACACTTCCAACAGCTGGAAAGACCACAAAAGTACCTCATCAAGAGGATTACTGGCCTCAAACATATGTCCTATGCAGCCCGACTGAAAAAACTCCCGCTGTACTCAGTGGCATATCGCTTACTCAGAGGTGATCTCTGCCTGACTTACAAAGCCATGTCCAACTCAGAATTGATGGACATGCTCCACCTAAAGAAATCCAAGTCACTGCGAGCCATGCACTCTAGTGAGCTAAACCACGCCACAACAGTAAATAGAACATGCTGGAGGGATCGATTCCTGTCACAGAGACTCCACATGCTTTGGAACAAAATTCCAAATGACATCAGGCAGAGCCCTTCACTAACACTCTTCAAGAGAAAACTTGACGAGTAGATGAGTAACAGAAAATACACCCCTGGGATCACTTCATTGGCTCTGCATGACAGAGGATCAGTTAATTAATCAATGGGGTGGCAAAAGCCGACACACTCTGGCTAGGCTTATAAATGCCCTCGGGCAGATAGCCTAATACCTACCTATAAGCCTATTTAATGTAGAAAATCCATCTCTGATAATGTCGGAGCATAATGGAACAATGAGTCCCCAAATTAAGGAGAAATAGGTGGAACGGGAAGCATCTGATCACTTATCCCATAAAGATACACCGGAGTCTTTAGTAGGAAACCAGTACTAAAGTTCAATTGAAGTTGCTCAGCTAAGGAAGGAGCAGGAAACGGTGACAACTCTGATGCATTTAGTGTTGTGGAGTGATAGGCCAGTGAGTTCTCATATGAAAGAGCAATGGATGAAGCAAGACACAGCTGAACTGAATATGCCAAAGGAAGATGTTCTGGAACTTTCTGTAAAATGCCTGCAGGAAACTGAGAACAAAAAAATGTGCCCTCAGTTTAGAAGAAAATGCTCTACGCGAAGAGTTACTTGATTTTAATAGAGATGGGTAGACATATTAAGATAAAGGAAAGGAATAGATTACTGAAAGTCAATAAGACCCAAAATTTTAGAGGTCTGATAAAACAAATGAACACAGAATCAAGACTATTAACATAAATTCAAGTGATATAGCAGAAGTAAATAGGCTATATCACTGTGCAGATAAATTAATAACAGATAAAGTGTTACCACAAAAACACAAGACAATAAGGGAAAGGAAGGGAAGAAATTATTCAAAACTTCCATGATGGCACTTAGAGAAAACTGTAAAGTAAAGCAATTAAAGTAAAGCAATTAAGACAAGAAGTGTCACTGGTATAGAAGAGGGAACAGACCAACAAAATACTTAGAAAGATAGATGTGATAAAAGCAGTGAGCAACATCAGAACAGACAGACAGACGCTATTGGAAATAATAAACTAAAGGTATTAGCACAGGCAGAAAAACAGAAAATATGCTGGTAAATATAAAGAAAAAGTACAAAATAAGCAATTCATTGATGACCTAATCAAGTTTTATAGAGAATTGGGAAGCAAAGCAAAAGGAGTAGAAGCACCACTAAAGAAGAAGAAGAAAATACATATTTTGGAGAAATATCCATAAAGAGCCTGTGGTGCATAGTAAAGATGCTAAATGAAATTTGAACCAAGTTAAGAAAAGCTCCTAATTGGAGAACCCCAGGCCCAGATGCAGTACCTAGCCTCTGGCTGAAAGTATTAACATCTTTGCACATAGATTTAGTCCTGAGTAAGAACTTCTTGTATATGTATCCCAAAGCAACACCAACCTGGTTAACAACAGGAAAAATGATGCTGTTTTTTAAGCGTGAACCCGTAAGCTATCCTAAAACTATAGACCGATAACTTGAACTCTGATGATGTATTAACTATGTACAGGACTTGATGCTGACCAAGTTTATAGTCATATAAAAGAAAACTCAATCATGGCTGTAGATCAGAAGGGTAACAAAAGCCCTATGGAACAAAGGATCTTTTATGGTTAAAGTCAGAATGGAGAATTGTAAAAAGGGGACGAATCTAAGTATGGTATGGCTAGATTACAAAAATGCCTTTGACAGCATCCCACATTCATAGTGTGACGCCCGTGCCCTGGCTCAGCAATCAAGAAGCCTCAGTCCTCACCACTAACACCAGAGAGGGTGTCTCATATATGTGGACAGGATAACAAACATACACAGTAAAATGCAATTTCCCCTTAAGAGCACACAGAGATCACAGTCAGTCCAGGGCTGGTCACTCCCTTGCACTCCACGTCCCTAATAAGACTCCCCACTGGCACAGCTATAGGGTCCAGATCTCAGCCAGCTGGGCAAGCTAAAATCTCCAGCATCCTCTCTGTCCAACCAGTTCTTTGTGTCCCTGCCCAAGTAGCTGACGCACACACACTTTGAGGTGAGTTTATACAACCACACAGACACTTCTGGGGAAGGCTGGCACAGGTTCTCCAGCTGTGCCCCTTTTACCCAGACTATATGGTAGTACCACTGGCCACTACCCACTAATATTTATCAGCTACTCAAAGGCCCTTAAAAGGGTGTCCAATTATTACTGTGCAATATTATTATCTAATCAGTAGTATAGCCCAGGGCTAAAGCTATTAAAGTAGCTTTGTACAATTTTACCAAAGGCATGCAAGTACTGTTAAGAGCTTAAATTATCTCTACACAAAACAGCCACAGTTGAAAGGTTTAAAAATATTTAATAATAAAAACACAAGATAATACTTCTTACTACACAGTGCTAGTCAAGAGTTCAGAGATCACAGAGAAATAATTAAAGTAATTCAGTAGTACAGTTCTGACATCACAGAAAAAACACTTAGTCTAATCTTTCTAGTTTCTAGCTATTTCTAAGAGAAAACACAAGACTAAGATAAACTTACATATAGAAACAGGCACAGTGCTTATGAGTTGTATGGTCAAGACAAAAAATGCTTACTAATCTCTGATTTTCTCTCATTCCTTGTTCCCATTACATCATTCTTCGCACTTCCCACTTCCCAGGGTTCCCAGGCTAACAGAAACTACATTTGCATTCTTAACATCTCCTTGTGTTATCTTGCAGCTGGTCAGGAAGCAGAGCAATAAAAATACATAGCCTAGTACCTACCTATGAACCTGTCGACCCAAGGGCCTACGTAAGCCTAGCCATCAAGGTTCCATAGCTTATGCCACCCAAGAAAGTTATTTGCATGTTTCAATCTAGTAATTTAACTCTTGGTTAAAACAATAGAAAAAAATGTCTTCATCTAGACAGGCTGGAGCCGACTTTAGATCAGAGGGTCACAACATGTTTCAGTTGGTCAGCAGAGAGCACTGTTGTGACATTTTTTTCAGTTCCACATCTGTTGTTTGTCTTTTTGGATTTTCCCAGTTAGGGGTTGCCACAGCGTAACTCCGGTCCACTAATGATTGGCAGTAGATTTTTATGGTGCCGAGTTGCCAGCCCGACGTCCAACCTTCAACGAAGGCACGCCCATTTACGCATGTCTTTCGAACGCCACTCAACCGCGGGGAGGACATGCAGACTCCACACAGAAGGCACTCCAGCTGAGAATCGAACAGGAGAACCTCTTGCTGTGAGGCAACAACGCTACCGCTGCACTACCATGGCTTCTTTTTCAGTTCCACATCTAACAGCAGTTTTTCCATTTAAGACAACAAGCCTACAATTCACATTGATATTTACAGATGACAAAATTATTTCCAAAATTCTATCTAGCTAGGCTGGCAGCCTTCACACATGGGTGAAGGAGTTCTTGCAAATGTATAAGGTACACCCTACATTGATCAATTGCATTACAGTGACAAACCACTTTGCAGCTAAGCAGTGATAAAGGACAAGTTATTATCCCAGCGATAAAATTTCAAATGGGGCTATTCCAGGATGAGTTGTTGTCTAAGCTGCTCTTTTTTCTTGCCCTTAACCCATTAAGCTGTTTACTTAACAGATTAGATCATGGTTACAATCCGGCTCCCAGAAAATAACAACGTGTAAAGACTTTTTATCTTTTTTATGGATGATTTAAAACTGTATAGCTCATCCAATAAGGAGCTGAAAGCACAACTGCAAATGGTCAAAACTTTCTCAGATGATATAAAATGTCATTTTGTCTTTATAAATATGCAAAAGCAACATTTAAAGCAAGAAACATGTGGCACCAAGAAAGTTTCAGTCTGGGACAGGAATGAGATACGAAGCAACTTGAGCAGGAGGGAGTGTATAAATATTTGGGAACTGATGAAGGATCAACAGTAAAACATGAACAAATGCCAACAAAACTCTCAGTAAAGAATATTTTTAGATGATTAAAATTAATACTGAAAACAGCCCTGACATCTAGGAACAGAGCCCAAGCTGTATACCAATCTGCTCTTCCTGTTCTAACTTACAGTTTTGGGGTGATTGCTCCCAAAAGGTATTGGATTAGTTGGACAGGAAAACAAGAAAAATGCTTAAATGATAAATAAAAATCAGTGTATACTAACGTTATGTATTCCTCATTCTAAAGTAAATTGATTACGTTTACACTTCTCCTATATGGACAGACTCAAAAACCTCCATCTCTTCTCTGTCTCATGTCGCCTCCCCAGCTCTGTTAGAAATGCTACATCTAAAGAAATCCCAATCCCTCCACACCACATACTCCAGAGACCTCAACCTCATTTCCACAATTAACAGAACATGCTGGAAAAGGGACAGGTTCATAACCCAGAGACTGCCCATGCTCTGGAACAGACATCTCATACATGTCATGCAAAGCACCTCACTGACCGTCTTCAAGAGAAATCTTGATGAGTGGATGGGAAACAGAAAATTCAACCCCGGTGATAACACCAGGGTCTCTACTTGACAGAGGCACTGGGAACTAAGGTCGGGTGGCACTATGCCAGGGCAATCCTATGGCTAGGCTTGTAAAGGCCCCAGGGCCATTAGCCTAGTACACACCTATGAACATGTATGGATCTACAGTTGTAGGACTGCATACTTATCTACTGACTTCACCAGATCCAAACATTGTGAAGGTTACAAAACATGAGGAGAAAAAAAATCTAAGATGACTACCCTGCTTAGTTTAGAAGAAGACTATTGGTGTCAAGCGGGAATAGAAATCCAACCAGAAGTAGTCAAAAATCATGCAGCAAATGAATGTGCCCCAAAAACAAAAGAAAATATAAGGAGAAGGATCAGACGAGAAAGCAAGAAATGTGGAAAAGGCATAAATATAGTTGTAATTACAGAAAACTCCTGGAACAACTTCATTGTTGATCAGGATCTGATGCAGGAATGGTTAAGGAAAGGTGAATTTAAACCAAAAGATGAAAAGTTAATAATAATGGCAGCCCAGGATAGTGGATTTCATACATGTTGGTTTACAAAGTCCATTGAACATGTGGGAGAAACAGACAAATGCAGGTTCTGTAAAACAGAACTGGAAACAGTTGCACATCTTGTTGCTGGGTGTGATATACTAATGGCAGAGGGCCTCTATACTAAAAGGTGTAAATAATATGGCTAAACTGTTGCATTGGAGATTATTTAAACATTACAATACTGAAGTAGATGAAAGCGTTGGAAACATGAGTCACAAAGCATTATAGAGAATGATGAAGTTTATATCACATGGGATCACCCATTACCAAAAAAAAAGATAAAAAAAACAGATATACTAATCCATGAAAAGAAGACAAAAGTCGCATTGATCACTGAAATTGCTACACCTGGTGATTGCAGTGTATTATGTACAGACAGGCACAGAGTCATAAAATACTAGGATTTGCAGACAGTAGGGAAGAAGGATATTCAAACAGGTCCAGTAGTAGTAGGAGCGGTGGGTCTCATAAAAGAGAATTTACAGCCGTGTTGAGATATGCTACTGATACATGTGACTCCATATGAATTGCAGGAGTCAGTTCTGGGCACTTTGCAGGTGCTACGAAGAGCACTTTTGGCTATCAAAAACTGAAACAATACTAATTTCACGAACTTTAATCATACTTTTAGTTAGGAATGAGGTCCATTCCCGTCATGGTATTGGAAACCCAAAAGATTTAGTGAAATTAAACCACGTATTTATTATGTTGGTATTCTTAAGTTAAAGCAAATGCGGTACTGCACAGTGTTGTTTACCTTATAGATAATCACTTTTACATTGTTAAGGTAGTGCCAGGTAAACTCTGGACCCTGAATCACATATTTCATCAGCAGGCTACTCCAGGGGAAAATATTTTTTGAATAAGATCTAGGGATCACAGCTGCAGAAGAATTACTAGAATTGCAGGCCATAATTGTACACAGTATGCTTCCATTTGGACCACTTGTTTATCGGATCTTCCTACCTATTTACCTTATTTTTTTAAATTAAGTTTCTGTCAAGTCAAACATAGTTGGTGACATATATTTCTAACATTTATTTAAAAGTTAATAAATGGAAACTAGAAGTTATGCTGAAGACTGAAACAATTTTTCTTTGAGCTGTGTTTTCTTAACTGTCATCGATGTGAAGACCAGTGTGCCAGATCAGGTAATTTGAACGCATGCGTAGTGATTAGGACTACCCAGTCAAGGACTTTTATGATCCAGGAATGTCTAATCACCTACCTAAAAGAACTAGAGTCACTTACCATTAATCTAAATACCATATCCATGGCCAACTTCAACCGTCCAGCCACAGAGTGGGAAATGTATACCACCACTAGTGTGCAAGCCCAGAGATTTCTGGAGTTTGTTAATACAAATGCTCTGGAACAGGTAGTCAGTGTACCCACCAGGGGAAAAAACATGCTTGACTTTGTCCTGACTAATATGGGTGAATCATGCTCGATATTCGCTGTGATGACCTTGCCCTGGCCCAGCAATCAAGGAGCCTCAATCCTCACCACTAACACCAGGGAGGTTGTCTCCTAAAAGAGGAAAGGATAACTAATACACACAGTAAATTACAATTTCCCTTAAGTGCACACAGAGATCACAGTCAGTCTGGGAGTGGTTGCTCCCTTGCTCTCCAGGTCCCCAATAAGACTCCCCACTGGCACAGCTATAGGGTCCAGATCTCAGCCTAGCTGGCAAGCTAACCTCCAGTACCCTCTCTGTCTAACCAGTGCTTCGTGTCCCTGCCCAGGTAGCTGACACACACCCACACTTTGAGATAAGTATTTATACAACTTCACAGGCACTCCTGGGAAAGGCTGTCACAGATTCTCCAGCTGTGCCTCTTTACCCAGACTATACGGTAGTAATTACTGCCACCACCAGCTTAATAATTATCAGCTACCCAAAGGCCATTGAAAGGGTGTCCAATTATTACTGTGCAATATTATCAAATTGGTACTGTGACTATTCAATCTAAGGCTTATTAGAGTGACCTATTACAATGAACTCTATAAATATACAATGCACTCTAAAGCCTACTTCTCTACACAAACCAGCCACAGGGAAAGATTTGTAAAATATTTAATAATAAATAATTAAAACAAGACAATACTACTACACTACAGAGATATCTAAGAGTTCAGAGATCACACAGAAACTTAAAACAATACAGAAGGGACAGGTCTGATGTCAAAGGGGTGGGAGGTTGACATAAGGGGTGGGAGGTTGACATAATGGTTAAGGTGTTTACCTTACAGACACAAAGTGCAGGGTTTGATTCTCATGTGGGCTAATTGGCTAGGCTTAAAATGGTCAAAAAGGGCAATTAGCCTAGTACTAATCTATGAACCTAAACTACTCCTGTCTAGGGAAATTTGAGGAGAAGTAGATGCATGTTTAATTTGGGTGGGAGGATGGCATAACGGTTAAGGTGTTTACCTTATAGACACAAGGTGCAGGGTTTGATTCTCACATGGGGTAATTGGCTAGGCTTGAAAAGGCCCACAAGGGTATTTAGCCTAGTACTAATCTATGAACCTATGAAAAATACTTAATCTTACTTTCTAATTTTTAGCTATTCTGAAGAGAAAACACAGTGCTATAATCCTACTTACAGACATATAGAGCGTAAGCAGTGCTGGGTTGATGGTCCAAGACAAATGGTTTCAGTCTCTAACTGAACAATAGTTTTTAAAACACTAACAGACAGCTGTGCTAACCCCCTCCCAAATTACACTATTTTGACACTCAGGTTTTCCCAGTATTCACATTACATCATTTTGACACTTAGTCTGGAGTTCCCAGGCAAACAAACTGCATTATTTAGCAAGCTAACACCTGTTCAGGAAACTACAACAATAAAATACATTTCATAGGTTCATAGGTGTTTACAAGGCTAATGACCACAAGGGTCTTTTTAAGCCTAGCCATGCACCCCAATCTCTGACAAGTTCATGACTGACAACTGGGTAATGATTACAGACAATAAACAACTGGAAAAACTTCTAGGACCTCAACCTTGTTTCATATGTAAGACAGCCAGGAGCATTAGGGACTGGTATAGTGCAAATTCAGACCAGAGGAAGACGACAGAAGAAAGTACCCTTGATGCCCCTCTTTTTGCAGTTATTGCAAACACATGAGCAACAAAGACTAGTACTTTTATCCAGTACTCAGGAGAAAAATCAACGTCACTTGTTCTGGTAATTGCAACATGGCTTTTGCAATAAGGCTTTTGCAATAAACCATGCAGAGTGTAATGGCTATACTTGTTTTTACTGTGAACAAATTCAAAATGAAGGTAGTATACCACCTGTCTGACATCAGACTCCAGATCCTCAGAAACCAACTAGCAAATCACTGCCATGATTTCCCAGACCATGGAGGTTTTCACTTCCACATCCTGGACAAGCTCACAGTGGGTCCACTCGAAGGAAACAAAAATGCGATTCTGGAGTTGAACATGTATACTCTAACAATTATTCCTTAAGTTAAGACAATAGAAAGAATGTGTTCAGCCAGACGCTTTGGCACCATTTTTTAGATAATTGTAACTTCAAAGAACATTTGAAATGCTTGGCTTGGTTTTCTTTACAGCAGATGGCAATGTTGCAACAATCTGTCGCAGTTTACAGTGTTTTCTTTCATTTAAGAACACAAGCCTGTATTTTACATTTATTTATATAAAAGATAGAATTATGTATCAAATTCTATTTGACTAGGCTGGTAGCCTTCACCCATCTTTCCCCAGTCTTCACACTCGCTCATTAGGTTCAACCATAAATCCTTCTCTCTTGAAATAAAGGTAAAACCAGAGTCCCTCCAGGGCCAAGATACTTATAAGAAAATGCTCCAAGATTAACCTTCTACTTTTGAGTGATTTCTTGGTTAGATTGAATCAATCCTCCCACCCCCAGCACACACACTCATGGAAAGCTCCGCTGTTCATGCAGAAACATACACCACCAACTTTTATTTATTTATTTATTGACATCTGTTGACCAGGAAAGTCCACTGGGTCAGGAACCCATTTTCATTGTGGCCCGGGGAGAAAAGCTCTGCAAGCGTTACAAGTAAAATGAGTATAACATGAGTTATCAAATATTACATGTATAAAAGCAAAGACATACACAATACAATGCAATACTATACAAAACAAATATTAAACAATTCAGCTTGGAGTTAATATAGTTAGGCTGTAGAAGTCGGAGTAAGTACTGGTTGAAGTTGCTGTAGTCGAACAGAACAGATGCCATCAGTGTTGTGTGATAACATAAAGTTGAGTAAGCTAGGTAGCAAAAAAAAAAAACTAAGGTTATAGTAGTGGTTATAGCACAATAGAAGGCTATTGTTATTTGACTGCTGCAAGGTGGCCTGTTTGTTTGGCAGGGGCAGTATGGATTGTTTAGGTAGTATGATTTTAGTGCTGACTTAAAGGCTTTTATACAGTCAATTTGAGTTATATGGGGAGGGGGGTTAAGGCATTTCATAGCTTGGCAATGCTGTGGGAGTACAGAGATTGTCCTGCTCTTTTGTTGGGTTTTCTTAGGGTAAGCAGCTGTTTGCTTGAGGATCTTAGTGTCTGTATAGGAGTATACGTTTGTAGGATGGGGCTAATTGCTGAGCAGTCGCTGGGTCTGAAGATTAATTTGTGGGCTAAAGTTAGTTTTACCAACATGTGTAGCCAAAAGTAAAAGTGAAAAACACAGAAAAAAATAACTAGTCATTAAATTAAACTAGCAATGAAGGAAAATAAAAAAAATCTGCATGACCAAATCAGAGAAGAAAATAGCCACCCAAGCTAAGGATAACCACAAAGCCTGCTTCAGTTATCTCTGGCAATCTCAAAGGCAGTACACCGAAGTGTGCTGTGCAGCTGTGGCTATAACAAAACCTTTCTAATTTCTTCAGCATTCCTACTTTAACCCTCCTCCTCTTAATCTCACAAGAAATGTCATGAAGACCTGCTACGTAACTTAACCCAGGTTATTGGTTTCAATATTGCTCAATGGATAGTAATGCTTGAGGATATGTCTCAATGGTGGGAGGAAGGGTAGGATGTGTTTCACTGTGAGAACTTTTGGGCAGAGATGAGGACTCATTCAAAAGAAGGAATTAAACAGTTTGGGAATATTCCTTGGAATATGCCTTGATGTCAATTTATATTTCCTTGGAATATGCCTTGATGTCAATTTATATGGGATTATCTAAATATTCAGGATAAATTATCTCAACAATAACCTGTGGAATGTTTGGAAGTAGGAATATTCTGATGGTAGACTGAAAAGGATGTTGAGTGAATGAAAACATAATATAGGAAAGTGATTTACAAGACCAATACCACCTCTTTGACCAGAAATGGGTAACTCTTAATTTGCTCTTGTTTATTTTTGTTTATCAGAAAAGTCTGACTAGGATAAAACCCTTTTTCAGCAGAGGCCCGGGAAGAAAAAGCTCCACATTTAACACCATTTCTGACATTACAAAATATAGAGAAGTGTACATATGTGAGAGGAAAAAGGTTTACAGTGGATTACATAAACATAGGTATATAGAGTGCTGAAAATTCATAGGTATGTACATTGCTGACAATTCATTAAAAATAGACAGAAGCTTATATACAGCAAAGAGAGATACAACATTGCAAAATATACTTTTGTTTCTCAATCTTAATGGTAGAATTCCAGGAGTTAATAGGCAAGGGTGTTGGGAAGCCTTGGAACAAATGGTGTAGTGCTAAAAAGGGTTGTGATAGCTGAAGCTTCAGAAAAGTGAGATAAGGATCTTGGGAGAAAATCGGCGCACTAAAACCAACCGTCTTACATTAAGATTGCTCCTTGCACCCTTGTGTCAGAAGAATGTAGCAAAGGGCCCAACTGAGTTGGAGATTGTTGGAATAAGGCTCAGTATTGAGCATTTCCATTGGTCAATTCGTTTGTAAATTGCTTAACTTAGCCTGTATTTAGGCAGCATGTTTGCAAGTGTCCTCATTAAATCAAGCAGATTTCCACCTAGTATTATGGATGATCAGTTCTCCTCTTTGTCTCCTGCCTGCCTAATTGACATGGATATCCTGAGGCAGTATAGCAATTGCCTCATGTACACTGACAACCCACTACTAAACCACTCAAGCCCAATCTGTGAGAGATGCATGTACACTAAGAATTTGGAATCCTTGCTCTCTCGTTCACAGGACAGTGACACTGAACAGGTTGTCAACCCACATACTACACCTCCTGCACAAACTATGTTTTTAACACATAAACCATCATACGTGGAGGTACTCACCAGAAGTATACCTAAACACCAGAGACTTCCGAAACACAAACATGCTATGCCTAATAAAGTGCCTGCAGCACTCACTACACATAAAACCACAAGCACAAGTGTCTCACCAAACAAGCCCCTAAGGCAAAGCACATCTGAACCAATTTTTTGGTCATAGGCGACTGCATAGTGAGACACACAGATGTCCCACTCACCAGGCTGGACAAGGCGAAGGCTACAGTCAGCTGCCTGTCGGGTGCCAGAATCCACCACATCACACAAGGACTCAAGTCTGTCCACAACAAGTACCATTATGACTGTTGTCATAGCTGATGTTGGTGTGAAAGACTTGAGACATACCTCACTGGACTATATAAAGAGAGACACGACTGAGCTCTCTGAATGTGTGTCTCAGGCAGGTATGTCCCTAGCCTTGAGCAGCATACTACCTTCACCTAAGATGATACCACAATACACGCAAAAAATGATTGGCTTCAACAATTGGTTTAGTTTCTGGTGTCATTCTAAGGAGATCCAGTACCTGTCAGCCAGGGATGACATGGTAAATAGACCACACTGCTTTGCCAGAGATGGTCTTCATCTGCCACCTTTGGGATTTCAGTTACTGGCTACTGCTCTTGCCTCCCCCATACTGCCTTTTTTAGACAATGCCACAACAACAAAATTCCTGATGTAAAAATATCTTCAAAAAGCAACCTCAAGGTTATGCTGTTAAACACTAGGAGTCTAAACCTAAAACTACATGCAGTGGAAGCAGCCCTCACCTTAGAAGATGCTGACATCTGTGCAGTCACTGAGACTTAGTTTAAGGCTGCAGAAAGCACCCCGGCCATACGGAGTTATAATGCCTTCCACACATTCAGACCAGAAACTGAAAATGCGTGAACTAAAGGAGGTGGAGTATCAATATTCATCAAGTAAAAATGCACTTCTAGATTAGTTAAACAAAACAATTCCCTTGAACTAATCCAGATCCAGTTGACTGTAGGTAATATCCCGCTCCAAGTTATTGCTAGTTATAGGATGCCCTTCATGAACCAGGATACCCACACTGTATACTTGGATCTACATGAATCACTCAAATTACAACCAAACACCCTGGTTTTAGGTGACTTCAACTTCCCGTCCATAAATTGAGTAAATTATATGTGTACTAACACACTTGCCTAAAGATTCTTGGACTTTATCAACTCCAATGGCCTGGACCAGTTGGTGGACACCCCCACACCCCAAAGGGGGACCATACATTCAGGATCTAGTGCTCACTAACATAGGTAATTGTTGCACCATTCCATGCGTGCGGCCCTCCCTAGTGAGGTCTTATCATAAATCAGCCTCATTGGAAGTAACAGTAACATCTGACCCCCCCCCCTTAACAGCAACTGGACTAAAAAACTTCTCCAAGGCCAATTACAACTGGACTAAAAAACTTCTCCAAGGCCAATTACAACCTAATACATGATGGCATTAATAAGTTCGTAGTCCCTGCCCTCACTGATAGCATGGACATCTATACTGGGATTTACAACAATGCCTTGTATAAGCATCTATACAAATGTATTGACTCACCCATACCTGATAGGATCAAAGCAAGATCCTCAAGAAAGAACAAGCCTACCTTGTGGCATCCAGCATCAACAGGTTATACAATAAGAGAAGGAAATTGCTGTCCAAGAGCAGGAACGAGCAGTCTCTGAACTGGAAGCATTCCCTTTGGTTCATAGGTGTTTCCTAGGCTAACAACCACAAGGGCATTTTTAAGCCTAGCCGTGCATCCCAAATCTCTGACAAGTTCTGATACCCTTGATTAGTGTAAGCATGGGCCTGGGAGATGAACCATTTACAGTTTGTCCATTAGAGACATAGGTGTCAAACCAGGGATGAATTTTTGGTTCCCCGTTCAATTGTCCAAGTTGCACTTGAATTGGGTTAGAGAGAAACTCTGCTTCACATGGATGGGGAGCCTGTTCCATAGATTGGGTACTCTCTGGGATACATACCTATCTCTCCAGCAGGTTCTGGTTATATCACAGGCAAGGTTTAAGTCTTTAGAATGGGTAATTTTGGTGCTGTTTGTTTTGTGGATATGCAGGTGGTTCATCAGAATGGGGTCTGACAATGCCCTGTATGGTGGGCAATAAACAAGTCTATCTTGGCTTAAATAAGCAAATAAGACACCTCATAAGGCATTCTAATGGTAACTATGAATCCAAATTATCTGCCTTTACTAAGGATAACCATAAGGCCTTTTTTAGCTACATCAGAAACCTTAAAGGAAAAACCCAGATCTGAGCAGAACTTGTTAGTGCTACCACATATACTGAACATGCAGAAATAGCCAACCTGTTAGCTGACAAGTTCTGTGAAAACTTCTCCACCCCCCCCCCCCGTCTTCACCACATATCCCCCAAAGCATCCCTACAACCTGTCCTCCACCAAGTATCTCCAAGGAGCAGGTTGTAAACACTCTCTCCAAAGGCAAAAACACAGTCTCTATGGGACCTGATATTATCCCAGGCTGGGTTCCGGCATCTAGGCAGCGAGACATTTCTCTGTGGTACACTTGTCTGGGAGCACATGGCTGAAGTGACAGTCAGCTGCAGAGAAATATGGTTGTTTGCAAATTCCCTGTGGGCAAAGAGAAGAATGTGTTTCTATGCCCACAACTTCAATAACCAAATGCACAGGGGGAAAATAATGTCCATGGACACCAAGGGAACATAAGACAGCAGGCAATATGGCAGGCATCAGCAGCAGGCTGGCCAGAGGGCATGTCAGTGGCAGTAAAAATGCAGTGCACAATGGGCAGTGCCTTTATAATTGGAGCGTGTGGACCACTACCCCCTTCACAGTGTCTAGGGAACATTACCTAAAATGCATACTGGAGCATAAATGTGGTTACAACTGCCTGCAAGATTTCATCCATGCTGTATCACACTTCTACATGTTGTAGTTACATAAGTATGTACTGTACCCTGAGCACAACACTCATTGCTTCTTCTGCCACCATGTATTTGGTTATTAAAGCTGTTAGCATGGCAGTGTTCTCTTTGGCCACAGGGAATTTGCAAACAGCCATATTTCTCTGCAGCTGACTGTCACTTCAGCCATGTGTCCCCAGTCAAATGTACCACAGGGAAATGTCTAACTGTCTAGGTGGCAGAACTCCACAGGCTACATTCTAAATGGATTAAAACAGAAACTAGCAGCACTGCTGGGTACTCATTTTAACCACAGTCTAAGCACCAGTTTTGTACCTGCCGAATGGAAAATGGCAACCATCATCCCATTATATAAAGGAGACGCCTCCACTGATCCTGGGAACTATCGACCCATAAGTCTGACCAGCCTAATCTGCAAAGCTATGAAAAGAAATAATCATGGACCTTATCAACAAAGATATAGGAGACCTCCAAATGCTCAACTGACCCAGTTTGGCTTCGTTAAAGGGGAGATCCTGTGTGTTGAACTTGGTGGACTTCTTTGAGACAGTCACCAAAGCCCTGGATGAAGGCATATCCATGCATACTGCCTACCTAGGCCTGGCCAAGGCCTTTGGCACTATTCCTCACTCAGGCATCATTGATTAACTCATGCAGCTGGAGATCAACTCGTATATTGTCAGGTGGATTGCAAATTGGCTCACAGATAGAACATGCACAGTCAGAATATGTGACTCTACCTCCACCAGCAGATCTGTGGTGGGGTCCCTGTTTGGAATCTACTTCTCCCATGTACAGGCTAAAACAAAAGGCCTATGGCTGACAAAGTTTACTGATGACTGCAAACTGGGTGCAGTTATCAAGTCCCCAAATGATGTCAACATCCTACAAGAGGAACTTACACAGACAGACAACTGGTGCCAAAATCATGGACTATAACTCTGTGCAAAAAAATGCATTATTATCCCCTTAGGAAGGTGACGTCCCTGCAGATTACCACATTAATGACAACACCCTAAGCACGCAGTCAGTGGTGAGAGATTTGGACACACATTGTAGCAACCTTTCCTTTGACCACCAATTCTCCACAGTGGTAAGAAAGTCCTTCTACTTCACCCACCTCATAAGTAAAGGCATTGCATCCAGAACAAAAGACATTATTAACCCTGCTGTACTCCTCGCTCATCAGGCCAAAAACGGAGTACAGTGCTACCTTTGGTATGCACCTTACAAGGCACCTGCAGCAACTGGAAAGACTTCAAAGGTTTCTTACAAGAAAATACAGGATCTTCAGCATATGTCCTCCATTGACACACCAAAATCACTGTCCTTGTACTCCGTGTCTTAGACTGCTCAGATGTGACCTCAAGCAATCTCAGATCCTGCTCTAATGGAAATGCAGCACATTCGTAAATTAGATGGCATAAGATGCAGTCACTCTAGGGAACTCAACTTAGTATGTGACATCAAAAGGACTTAGTGGAGAGACAGATGTGTCTCATAGAGGTTACTTCTCCTCTGGAACAAACTTCCAGTTCAGGTGAAGCAGAGCCCCTTGCTGACCCTATTTAAGTGTAATTTGATGATTGATTGGGAAACCGCAAATTCACCCTGGGAGTTTCACCTGTGTCTGTCTTAGACAAGGGGCAGTAGTTGTTGATTTAGTTCCGCTCAATACCTTGATATTCTTGGGAACAGGGGTTGTACTTGGCTAGGCTTGTAAGGGCCCTAGGGCCATTAGCCTAGTAACCTCCTATGATCTTGTATAGAGTGTTTGCATGGAGATGTCCAGTAAGGTTTCTGGAATGAGGTATGGTAGAGTGCTTCAGGGATAAAAAAAATGGCCACATATCTGGAATCATGTATGAGAATTCTGCACCCATGGTAAATAACTCAAAATACTCAATGGCATAACAGAACATCTTGTTCTAAATAGTGGTGCTATGGCAAGGATCAGGCATGTTTTGGGGGTATAGTAGAGCTCGGAATAGATGGAGACAGACTATGAAAAATCTAATCCCAAACCTTACTGAAGTATCTACATGGACTTGAGGGTCATTAAAACTAGAGGTGGAGAATAAAGATACTGACTATAAAAGCGGGAGGAACTGACTATGAGATCAGTACTTTGTCTCCAAAATAGTGATTGCAAGAAAATGGAAAACCTCTAACCAAGTAGAGATGTGGAAAAATACATATGGAATTACTCAATTTTCCCTCGAATGCACCCATATTTGATCGGGTCTGTATTAAATTATCAAACGGCATGAATGTCAAACGGCCAGATTATCAAAAGTGCCATTCATCGAGTTCTTGTTTGTGGGATTGGGGTGCAGTGAAGATCGGGAATTTTGCCCCTTCCTTACTGTAGTGCAATCTCAGAGTTGGTATATATAATTAGCGGGGGGGGGGGGTGCAGTCCCTCACAAAACCAAGAAATGTGAGCGGCACTTTCGATATTTTGGCCATTCAACATTCGTGCCGTTCGATAATTTAATATAGACCCATTTGATCATATCTGCTATGACCATCTGAACCTGCTACTTTCCCTGACTTCATGTTCCTTGTACAACTTCCAGGGAGGTTTCTACTTCCTCCTTTCTTGCAGGGCATGCATGTAGCAGAACAGCTTCTGTGAGGTTTTCTTCATTCAGAAGCTTCTTGAAGTACCACTGCCATCAGTCTTTAATGTCACCTAGATCGGTGAGTCGACTGTCATCGCATGTGAATGGCTTTTGCTGATTATCTTTCTTTCTGTTATTACCGTACGACTATTTCTGCTTTCTGTTGAGTCACTTTCCAGAAGATAGTGTAGATTCAGGCACATTGTTCTTTGTCATTGCACCAGCCTGTTTGTCAGACAGCCAGTCATTACACCAACTTGTCAGGCAGCCCGTATTTCTTCTTAGCCTGAGACACCTTTTCTGCCTCCCACTTCTTCTTTCATTCATTCTTTCTTCCTTTTTTTTTTTTAACTTCCTTGACTTCTGCAATCCATGGCAGTGTTTCCTTGTGTATCGTATTTCCACACCTGATTCGAGTACAGACCTATAAAATCATCTTCACACATGGTGTTTTGAGATGCTGCCATTCTTTTTCTGCTTCGCTTAACTCTTCTTCTACCTGAAGTGCTAGAGCCCTGAGTATTTCCTTCAACTTCTGCTATTTTCACTCTAGTCAACTTCCAGGTCTTCAGGCTCTTCTCTTTAGCCACTGTTTGCAGCTGATTGTGGTTTATGCTAAGGGCTGTCCACTTCAGTAGAGAAATGAGGAGGTCCTTAATTTAAAATGGACCATACAATCACTGTGCTACACTTTTCAGGATGTATTAATAGCAAATATTACCCTGTTACACAAGGCCCTGCCCCTGTAAAGATGGCAGTATGTATAAATCACGATTGAGTAGAAAGGATTCGTACAACATAGAACAGATCCTGCAGTTGCTCCTGTAATTGTATTGAATCAGAGTGTCAAAAGTGGCTTGCAGCTCTGCCTTTTGAATTTGTAGCTTGTGGACAGAAATGGGAGGGTGATACTTCTCCAGTACTTGAGTTGTTGGGGTTTTAATTATTTAGCTGATTTAATTTCATATCATGGTTTCTTTTTGAAATGGCTGCTTTCCCTGGAACAATGCTGAAAATATTATAGAGGTGCTATTTTCTATAGGGTACAAAATAGCAGTTTCCTGCACAGAATGTGCATGTGATCCTGTGCATGAGCCAGGCCAAATGTTTAGGTGACTAACATGTTACAGAACAGAATTGTATCATAAAAGAGTAATATTATATTTTGCAGCAGTCACACTTGTTTTTTGTTTGTTCATCCAGAGGGTGTTAATATCTCTGGTTTGGAAAAAAGCAGAAATCGGATGTGGTTTAAAAGAATGTGAGTACCTACTACTCAGTATCAGAAGAGTTAAACTGCAAGTAAGAAACAGTTTTATAGGACAAAAGCTCTCCCAGGAAAAAAAAAAAGATATATATATATATATATATATATATATACAAGATCTACACATACATCTGAAGTTCAAAAGTGAAAGAATGATTTTTCAGCATGGTTCCTTTTCCCAGATACCCATACGAGATGAGCTTCAGAATTCTCCTTTCTGTGCAGCAAGAGGAAACTACAAACAGGTTTTACAAACTGTTCAACATTGTTATGGAATAAGATTTCTTTTGGAAGCCTAAATGTAGCTTGCTTATCTCACATCAAGTATAACAAACGTTATAACTGATGGATTGTTTGGCAAGAGAGAGGGTATGCTTTAAGTCTGAATGCTCAAGACCTCTATTACATGTTATTCTCGGCTCAGGAAGGAAGAAAGGGCTTTGAGATTACATCTAGATTAGTCATATCTGAACAGATGTATTACAACTCTGTAAGCAAGAGAGATGAAAGTGCTGACTATAACCCAGGGACAAAAGGTCAGTTAGTGGTTGAGGACTGGGATAGACCAGACAGGGGAGGATGGGAGGGAGTGTCTGATGTTGCTACACCCATCCTGTGGGGTTGGAGGTGATTAGACATGCTGTAGTGCCAACATGTACTGTAGAAGAGACGCAAACAATATGCCATACCAAGTATGATCTGGGAATATGTGCTTGACCTTTCCGTTACACATTTTAGCATGGGGTGTGGGTGCGAATGTGCACTTACACAGAAAAAGGCATTACAGGTCCTCGCTTGTATAAGCTTGCATATAAGAATATATGCAGAAAGCATAGCTTTAAATTTAAGGTTTAGGATCAGGTGGTTAGTAATGGTAGGTTAGGTGATTTAAATAATACTCTTGAACAAAGGGAGATGAACTGGATTCTTTGGCTACATAGTGATGCATATACTGGTTTAAATGGCCCTGTCCCTTTAAAACATTTTTTGCAGGGAAGGAGGCTGTTTAAATGATTTTATTGCTAGGAGCTTGTGATAGGTTGATTTGAATGTAATGATTCGTATATATAACCATATTGTTATATGTGTTTTTTATGGTCTGAAGAAGTGTCTATTAAGGCATGAAATCGCTAACCCAATAAATTCTTGTTTTATATTGTTCCAGCTGTAGTGGTCCGGTGGATTTTTTTCTGCTTTTACTTGGTTTTGTTACTTCACCACTGGTACCTTTTTCCACAGTGGCATTATTTGTGCTTGTTTTTTATTAGAAGAAAGAAACTGTTGCAAAAAAGAGTAAAATCCCATGATTGGAGGAACTCCCTGATCAGCCTCAGTAAGAAGCTGAGATCCCTCATTAAATCCTTCAAAGCTAGTTACGAAAACAAAATTGCCACTGACTCTGAAGACAACCACAAAGCATTCTATAGCTATGTCAAGAATCTCAATGGCAACACTCAGATCTGTTCTGAGTTACAGCACAATGGCACTAAATGTACAGAACCAACTGATATTGCCAACATCCTGGCAGATAGGTTCAGTGCTAACTTTAACCCCCCTCTCACCCCCTAAAGGGCCCATCTCTATACCGGAAGAATGCAAAGTTCCTGTAATCACGGCTGCACAATTAAAAACCACACTCTCCAAAGCCAAGAACACAGCATCCATGGGACCTGACAACATCCCAGACTGTGTTCTACACGAACTACAGAGCGAACTGGCACCCCACCTAAGTACCATGTTCCATGTTCAATCATAGCCTCACCTCAGGCTTTGTGCCCACTGAATGGCACACAGCAATGGTTATCCCACTCCACAAAGGGGGAGACACCATGGACCCCAGGAACTACCAACCCATTAGCCTGACGAGCCTAGTCTGCAAGGCCATGGAACATATCATCATGGAACTTATAAACAAAGACATTGGTAATCTCCAAACTGTGGACCCCACTCAATTTGGGTTTGTAAAAGGCAGATCATGTCTCCTAAACCTGATAGACGACTTTGAAGCTGTCACCAAAGCCGTAGACAAGGGTAAAGTGGTTCACACAGCCTATCTGTATCTTGCCAAGGCTTTTGACACCATCCCCCACTCTGGATATATAGATAAAACTCACTAAAATAGGTATAAATCCCTATGGCACAAGATGAGTTGCCAACTGGCTCACTGACAGTACCCACACTGTGAAAGTAGCAGACTCCAAATCCGACTTCAGACCAGTGACAAGTGGACTACCACAGGGTTCAGTCCTGGGTCCTCTCCTGTTTGGTATCTACTTCTCTGAAGTACAGGCTAACACAGATGGCCTTTGGCTAATGAAGTTCACAGAAAACTGCAAACTAGGAGCCATAATCGAAACTCCTAACGATGTGGACATTTTACAAAAGGGCCTCACTGAGACAGATGCCTAGTGTTAAAGCCATGGCCTCAAGCTCAATGCCAGAAAGTGCATTGTCTTCCCCTTTGGTAGAAACTCTATACCCATGAACGACCACATAGGCGGTAGTAAACTTAACACCAAAAGTGTGATGAGACCTTGGGACACAGGTGGACAGTAGTCTTTCCTTTGATAATCACATTGCCACAGTAGTCAGGAAATGTTTCTATGTGGCACACCTCATCACAAAAGGTTTCTCATCCAGGAAAAAAAAGGTCATTGTTTCCCTCTACTCATCACTCATTCAACCCATTATAGAGTACAATGCCCCTTTTGGTATGTATCTCACAAGACATCTACAACAATTGGAAAGACCGCAGAAATACCTCACAAAGAGGATTACTGGCCTCAAAAAGATGCCCTATGCAGACCGTCTCATATCGCCTACTCAGAGGCGATCTCTGCCTAACATACAAAGCTATGTCAAACCCAGAGCTGTTGGACATTCTCCACTTAAAAATCCCAATCCCTCCGGGTTACACGCTCTAGGGACCTAAACCTTGTCACCACAATAAACAGAACATGCTGGAGGGATAGATTCGTGTTCCAGCGACTTCCCATACTCTGGAACAAACTACCTATCTATATCAAACAAAGCTTCTCATGACTGGATGGTAAATAGGAAAGTCACCCCGGGGATCATTTTTGTGTCTCTACTCGATTAGTGGAACAGGAAAACAATTTTCTTGGGTGGCGAAAGCCAAGGTACCTTTTTGGCTAGGCTTATATAGGCCCTAGGGCCAATAGCCTAGTGCCTACCTATGAACCTATGTAGTATCCCCCATTCTGTGGAACGGCTTTCCACCTTTTGCAAAGTTCTAGCCTAACAATTAAATTTTATTTATTATTCTTAAAATATTTAGCTATAAAACTTACTGTAAAAACTACTGCTGAATGAGAAAGCTCTATGCATCCAGTTCCAGATGTCCAGCATTAATATTAATGTACTGGGAGGACGTAATTGGTCATTGTTGGTCCAAATGCTAATTAGGATTTATTTAAAATGTGTAAACACTTGTAAATCAATCAGGTAATTGTTGACCTGCTTGTTTTTCTTTTTTTGAAATACTGTTAGTTTGAATGGTAATGTAACAGATTGGCAATTACATGTTTACTTTAGAATTATTTACATATTCTTATTAAGCCTATTTAGCACAAACAATGCAGTAATTGCATTCTGCTGGCATCTTAACATTGGTGCAGAACATCAGGAGGAAGATGCAATAGACTACTGCATTCAGCAGTAGTTGCAACAATTAAAATGTGACATAATATTAAAAGTACTTTGAATTTGTTGTAGTTGCTGGCCTTTTCATCTGATGACCTGTATTGCCACTCCTTTCTGCAAAACAGAGTTTCTCACCTGATCCTCTAGTGGATTAAGAGCTGTATGAGGCACAGAAAGACACTCAACCTTAATAATGTCAACCATGCTGTGAAATAGGGCATCTTCACATCTCAAAGGCTTCCATTCCTGTATGGTAAACTTCCTCCTGTCAGTTCATACCTTCATGGAGGAGCTGGGTTGACTGCAGTGGGTACCTGCCGAGTTCCAGCATGGGTTCTGAAGTAATATGCTCATTGATGGCAAACAGATTCATTGGTTTTGAGAACAAGCTGAAAGCCTATTCATGGTAAAGCACCTCTAGATGTCCTTCAAGGATGCATCTGCAGTCCTAACATATGGGTTGTCCTGCCTCAGGCAGCCCTTCGGTCGGCCGGATTCCAAAGTCTGGGGCTGGCCTCGGCTGATGTCGTACTTCACCCGACGTCATAGCTGCTGTTTATTGGGTATAAAGGCATCAGCCGATGCCATTTTCCTCAGTCTTTCTTGCCGCGCGGTGCCCGAAGCAGAAGCTGTTCGCAAGTGCCGGTCGGTCAGATCCAGAGATTTCTACTACCGAAGACTTCTAAAAAGCTAAGTACCCGTTGGGGACCCTTTCTTGCCTCAGCCGATGTCAGACAAAGTAAATAATTGTTTAACTTGTGGGAAACAAATACCTCATAAGAATTTCCACTCTTACTGCCTTCCTTGCTTAGGCCCAGACCACGACGTATCAGCTTGTCTAGCCTGTGCTTCCTTCAACCGACAGACACTTAGACGTCGGTCGGAGTTTGCAGAGGAGTTTTTTGGTCCCGCTTTTGCATACAAAATGCCGTCGGAGACTCCGACTACGCAATTAGCTAAAAAGCGCAAGGAAAAGGACCGACACTCGCGGTCCGCGGTTTCGGCTGAAACCACGGTTAGGTCAACCGCGAGTGTCTCGGTTTCGGCTGAAACCGAGTCCCCAGTTCTTCCTTCGGCCGAAAGCATGCCTCCGATAGTCGAGGCCTCACAGAGCATGGCTGAATCTGCTACTGAATTTACTGCTACAGAAGCAGGCGCCCAGGATTTGTCAGACACTATTCCTTTAGACATATCTACCCCTGCACGTGGGGCTGCTAGACCCCCTGCTTCTATGTCTATCAAGGCTTTTGCCAGGGCTAAAGCAGCTAAATCTTCTAAGGCCTTACCTGCAAAAACTTCTTCACATAGGCCTACCTCGAGTTCCCAAATGCTCAGCCTGGCTGAGGATCTCATTTTTTTGATCAGGGGATCCCAACCTCACCCAGACAGGACCTCTCAGCCCCCTCCAGACAAGAGGCCTAGGACTGAACCCCCGGAACCTGTCTCTACAGATTATTCCTCGGATGACTCAGACAATTCAGACCCTCACGAAGGCCCATATTCTCCTTATGAGGATTCTGATGCAGAAGACTCCATTCCTTCTGCTTCTCCTCCTGAAGAATTTTCCTTTGGGGAAACCTTGCATGCTATGAGGGAACACTTCCAATGGCAGGGCCAGGATTTTTCAGATTCAAGGAAAAGGCTAAGGACCTTTTTACACTTACCACAGCATAGGCCTTTAGCCATTCCGCCAGTACTAACAGTTGTTGATGATGCATATAATGATGTCTGTACTGCCCCTGATTCTCTTCCTCCGGCCCCTGCCAAGCCAGACAGATATTACAGGGTCCCGGACACACATTACCATTTGTATAAGGCTCCTGTTGCAGACCCTGAAACCATTTCACAGGGCCCTAAAGGTGTGGCAGCTGCTTCTGCCAAAAACCCTCTTCCCTCTGAAAGGGAATCTAGAGCATTAGAGAGATGGGGTAAAAAGGTTTATACTTCTGCTACTCTTTCGGCCAGGGCCTTGAACTGTCAATTTCACATGATTCAGTACCAGGAATTTTTGTTAGAACAGATAAACAAAAAACTGTCTTCTCCTGAACCTTTAGACCGCAATTCCCTTCAGGATTTGTTACATAACTCTCAGCAGGTCAGTAACCATTTCTTAAAATGTGGCTATGATGCACTGGAGGCTTCCTTTAGAGCAGCTATGACTGGAACAGTGATTCGAAGGCATGCCTGGTTAAAAGAACAATCCTTACCAGACCATGTTAATTCAAAACTCCTAGATGCTCCCATGGAGAAACAAAGTTTGTTTGGCTCCCCTGCACAGGAGGTTCTAAAGAAGGTGGAAGAAAAAGCAAAATCTGTCCAAACAGTCAAGGATTTCTTACAGGTCCAACCTCCGAGGTTTAGCAGAAATTGGCCTTCGAAGAATTGGTCCTTTCCAGACAACTCCAGAGCGCAGAGAGGCAGAAATAGACGCCCCAGAGGCAGAGGTCAATCTAGGGGTGCCTACAGGGGGACGTCAGTGGCAACCTACCAACCAGAGAAGTACTGCCACAGATTCAACTACAACCACTTCCACAGGGCAGACACAATGACTTGGCTCTAGTTCCGCCTACCAGGGAACAACTGGAAGCACCCTTGGGCGGAAAGCTAGCCTTATTCTCCGACAACTGGCATTACATTACAGGAGACAAATGGACTTTACAAACAATAGACAAGGGCTACAGGTTTCACTTCCACACTCTACCAAAAAAGATAGGAATGCCAAACCTACCACCAAGCCAAAAACAGGCGGCTCTAAGACAAGTCAACAACTTACTAAGGATGAGAGCTATAGAAGAGGTACCACCTATGGAACAAGGCCAAGGATTCTACTCAAGGCTTTTCCTTGTACCAAGAAAAGAAAATCAATGGAGACCTATTCTAGACTTGTCCGCACTGAACACATACCTCATTGTTCCAAAATTCAAAATGCTGACCCTCCAGCAGCTTCTTCCCATGCTGGGCAAGGAGTCTTGGCTGGTGACTCTAGATCTCAAGGTGGCATACCTGCACGTCCCTATACGACCAGATTGCAGAAGACACCTCAGATTTCTTGCAGGATCAGAGCATTATCAATTCTCAGCATTGCCTTTTGGCTTATCTACTGCACCCAGAGTATTCACGAAATGCCTGGCATCAGTAATTGCTCATTGCAGGCTACAGGGAATTCAAATTTACCCATACCTGGACGACTGCCTGATACAAGCGGACAACAAGGCAAAATTGACAGAAGATTTGGAAAATGTCATACAACTGTTGCAAGCCTTGGGATACACAGTCAATTTACAAAAGTCAAGACTAGTACCATCCCAAAGGATAACATTCTTGGGTGCA
Source organism: Protopterus annectens (assembly GCF_019279795.1). Taxonomy (NCBI): domain Eukaryota; kingdom Metazoa; phylum Chordata; order Ceratodontiformes; family Protopteridae; genus Protopterus; species Protopterus annectens. The sequence goes on from NC_056747.1 coordinate 875,872,920, forward strand.
GAGCTGGATACATCAACTCAGATGGCTTTTCTCACAGAAGAAAAACAAAAACAACTACCAGCCTACTTCATGACATTAACAACACAAACTCGGCTTACTGCAAGGAAAGTCCTGCAAGCCCTGGGCTACATGGCATCATGCATAATATTGGTTCCACATGCCAGGCTGCATATGAGAAAGCTACAATGGTACCTAAGGAATGTATGGTCTCAACACAAGCACAGTCTAGAAGCCCAGATTCCAATAATTCCATGCCTGAAGCAAGAATTCCTGTGGTGGGCTCAGGCCTGTCAGATGAACAGAGGCTTGCCTTTCCACAAACCTCATCCAAGCCAGACCATCACCACGGACGCCTCAGACCTAGGATGGGGGGCACACATGGTGGACAAGTGTATTCAAGGCCTATGGACCCAAGACCAGCTGAATCTACACATAAATCTAAAGGAGATGCTGGCAGTGAAACATGCGATCCAGGCATTCAGACCACTCCTTCAACAGGGTCATCTGCTGATAAGGACCGACAATACCACAGTCATGTGGTACATCAACAAACAGGGATGGTGTCCCCGGCTGTGTGCTTCATGAACTCAACGAGGAATTAAACCCACAGTTAGGACAGCTGTTTAATCTTAGCCTCACCTCAGGATACGTACCCAAGGAGTGGCGCACGGCGACTGTGGTCCCACTTCATAAGGGCGGTGCCTCCACAGACCCTGGAAATTACCGCCCCATTAGCTTGACAAGCCTTATCTGCAAAGCCATGGAGAGGATCATAATGGAACTCATAAATAAAGACATAGGGAACTTGCAGACTTTGGATCCAACCCAGTTTGGCTTTGTCAAAGGCAGATCCTGCCTCTTAAACTTGGTTGACTTTTTCGAGACAATCACCAAGGCCATTGATGAGGGAAAGGCAGTCCATACAACCTACCTCGACCTAGCAAAGGCCTTCGACACAATACCCCACTCAGGTATCATCGAAAAACTCATCAGCTTGAATGTAAACCCATACATCACAAGATGGGTTGCAAACTGGCTAAGTGACAGAACCCACAGGGTCAGAGTTGCTGGAGCCATGTCAGACTCAAAGCCTGTCACATGTGGTGTCCCACAGGGCTCAGTCCTGGGTCCACTCTTGTTCGGCATCTACTTTTCTGAAGTACAAGCAAACACAGGAGGGTTATGGCTGACAAAGTTTGCAGATGACTGCAAACTGGGCCATAGTCGAAAACACATCTGACACAGATATCCTCCAGAAGGGCCTCACAGAAGCGGATAACTGGTGCCAGAGCCATGGCCTGAAGTTAAACGCTAAAAATGCATAGTCATACCCTTCGGGAAAAACAAGGTTACCCCTAGCTACCATATAGGTGGCAATCCACTGAGCACAGAAAAAGTCATCAGAGATCTGGGGACCCAGGTTGACAGTAGCCTTCGTTTGACACTCATGTTGCTAAAGTAGTTAGGAAAACCTTCTATATCACCCACCTGATCATGAAGGGATTCACATCTAGATCAAGGAGGTCATCGTCCCCTGTACTCATCACTCATTAGACCTATGATTGAGTACAATGCCCTGTTCGGAATGTATCTGACCAGACACCTGCTGCAGCTTGAAAGGCCCCAAAAGTTCCTCACCAAAAGGATAAAGGGTCTCAAAAATATGTCTTATGCTGCCCGACTGAAAGAACTCCAGCTCTATTCAGTCTCATACCGCTTGCTCAGAGGTGACCTGTGCCTGACATATAAGGCCATGTCAAACCCAGATTTGATGAATATGCTTCACCTCAACAATCTAGATCCCTCAGAACCACAAGGGCGGGAGACTTAAACCTTGACACGGTTATAAATAGAATGTGCTGGAGGGACAGATTCATCACCCAGAGACTCCCTATGCTGTGGAACAAAATCCCGGTACATGTGAGGCAGAGCACCTCTCTGGCCTTGTTCAAGAGGAATCTTGACCAATGGATGGGAGATTGCAGATATACCCCAGGGATTACTTCAGTGTCACTGCTTGACAGAGGCACAGCAAAATGATAGGCATAGTTTTTATTCAAACTAAAGGGGTGGCGAAAGCCACATAACTATGGGCTAGGCTTATAAATGCCCTTGGGCAGATAGCCTAGTATGAACCTATGAACCTATGAACCTATATCCTCTATGCCGGATGGCAATGGACCTGTGGAATGTGGCCCTGAATCTCAACATTCAACTTCAGGCCAGATTTGTACCAGGAAAAGAAAATTCTCTAGCAGACACCTTAAGCAGAACTACCATGGATGCTCACGAATGGATGCTGCATCCAGATATCTTCAAAACCATAACAAAGAAATAGGGACTACCAGAGATAGACCTGTTCGCCTCCCCACACAACCACCAATTGAAGAAATTCTGCACAAGAACATACCACCCACTTGCTTGGAGGGTGGACTCCCTTTCTTTCAGCTGGAAAAACCTGACAGCATATGCTTTTCCACCTCTTCCCTTGATGTACAAAGTTCTACTGAAGATCAGAGAGGATCAGCCAAGGGTAATCCTGATAGCTCCAGACTGGCCGAGGCAGCATTGGTACCCGCTACTGAGAAGCATGTCTCGGACACACGCATGGCCTCTACCTCTATGTCCCTTACTTCTAACACAGGACAACTACAAGATCCTACATCCAAACTTGAAAACACTGCAACTAGCTTGGAATATTGCATAAAACAAAATAACCCAGGTTTATCCCAGAGGGTTAAGGACATTATCCTGGAGGCACGCAGACCTTCCACAAGGAAGACTTATTCAGCCAAGTGGAAAAGATACCTCATTTGGAGTGCAGCAAAGGGAGAAAATGTCTCATTGGCAAACATAGCACACATCCTGGAATATTTAGCAGAACTGTTCCACAATGGCCTGTCTTACTCCTCCATTAAGATTCATGCATCAGCAATTTCAGCAGAATACAACATGGATCCTCCTGTCTTCTCTCATCCTCTACTCAGGCAGTTCTTGAGAGGAATCAAAAATGTAAAACCTCCAAGGAAACCACCTTTACCTACATGGGATCTCAACTTTGTGCTGGAAAAGTTAACACTTCCCCCTTTTGAACCAGCAGCAACAGCAGAATTACAGTTCTTGTCTTGGAAAACTGCTTTCCTGCTAGCAATCACTTCAGCAAGAAGGGTATCTGAGTTACAGGCATTAATGGCAGTACAGCCCTTCCTTATCTTCCATCAGGACAGAGTCTCTCTCTGAGAACTAACCCTACCTTTATGCCAAAAGTGGTCTCCAGAGTATCATTGAACCAAGCGATTCATTTACCTACATTCTTCCCCAACCCACAGAACAGGGGGGAAAGAATGCTACATACCTTGGATGTGCACAGGCAATTATGCTACTATCTGGACAGAACTAAGACCAGCAGAAAAACTGACCAGCTTCTGGTAGCATATGCAACAGGAATGCAAGGAAAAGCAATTTCAAAACAGACAATCTCAAAATGGATAGGAAATTGCATTCGTTTTTGCTACTCTTTTCATGGAAAGACAACTCCTGAAAATATCAGACCTCATTCCACAAGAGCTACAGCCACCACTACAGCTTTCCTCGAGGAGTGGCTACCAAAGACATTTTAGAAGCTGCTACTTGGAGCTCCGTGCATACATTTGCCAAGCATTATAATCTACCCTTATATTCTAGATCCCGAGCAGGTTTTGCAACTGCTGTTTTGCAAGGGATCTTAACTACACCATCTTTATCTTAGTGCCTCCTCCCCCAGTTTGGCTATGGTATTCTACCCATATGTTAGGACTGCAGATGCATCCTTGAAGGACATAGTACAGTTTTGTACCTACCATAAATGTAGATGTCCGATAGGTATGCATCTGCAGTCAGGATTACCCACCCTCCTTCCCATTTACCCCTTCTTTTAGCTAGCTGGGGGAATCTATTATGGTGTATTTGTTTGTATATATGTATATACTTATATATTTTTATATTGTTTGCTCTCTACTGTTTGGAATTATTTGCATTTATCCAAATTGAGCCTTCCTAGAGGGCACCTGGCATTTGGGGCAAGAAACACTGAGGAAAATGGCGTCGGCTGATGCCTTTATACCCAATAAACAGCAGCTATGACGTCGGGTGAAGTGCAACATCAGCCAAGGCCAGACCCAGACTTTGGAATCCGGCCGACTGAAGGGCTGCCTGAGGCAGGACAACCCATATGTTAGGACTGCAGATGCATACCTATCGGACATCTACATTTATGGTAGGTACAAAACTGTACTTTTCTTGCAGTAGGTAGTATAGTGAGATGATAATTGAATGTGTTCTGTGATGATATCTGTCTTCTGTACATTTTCAGAGTATTAAGGTATCTTGGTACCTAGATAGGTGTATGCTGTTATTTCAGCCATCTGAAAAAGACTGTTGGCATTTTAAAGGTAAGTCTGGCAGTAAAAACATGCACATTAATAACCTGAAAACTTTTTACTTTGGTGGGTAATGTATTTGCAGGTTAGTAATCTTCAGATAAAGGCATGGTTTCCAATCTGTTGTGTTTTGCACAAATCTAAGCATAGGGTTCAGTAACTTTTTCTGACTCATTACTCCTTAAAAACATAGGCACATGAGCCTAGTGTGTTTTTCCTGCTCACGTAAGCTATGCAGTAAAATAAGTGCCAGTAAAATTGTCTGTGTGTGTGTGTGTGTGTGTGTGTGTGTGTGTGTGTCTGTGTCTGTGTCTAATTCTGCGTGTGTGTGTGTGTGTGTGTGTGTGTGTGTGTGTGTGTGTGTGTGTGTGTGTGTGTGTGTGGCCATCCGTAACCCCCTTTTCCTGATTTTTGAACATGAGATTGTGGTGTCTTTTCAGCAGTGGCAATCATCTGTTTACATGCTTGGTGGAGCAGATGTGTGTATGATGTCTGTATCTTTATCAGACTATATATAGTCTATATCAGACTAATGAGAGTTGACCCGTCTCTGGCACTCAAGCCATCCTCCAAACCATTACTGATGGATTTACTGCACATCAGCAAGTCAATGGCATCCAAAATACTTGGTCTAGGGAACTAAACCTCTTCTGCAGCATCAACAGAATGTTTGGAGGGAAGGGTACTGTGTATCCACATTAAAAACAAAGTTTTCTCTGCCCATATTCAAGTTCACGTTATATCTCTGGATGGGAGATGAAAAATTTACCCCAGGACTGCCCCCTGTACTACTAATGGATATAGACAGCTACTACATGCTTTATCTTGTCAATGGACCCCCTCATGTTGTCTATGGTATGATACAAGTTATTCTTATTAGGGGTAATACATAATAATCAACCATGGATGGGTAAGGCCAGTCGTACAAGAAGAGAGAATGGCGTGGCTTAAAATGGCCTGCAAGGGCAGCTAGCCTAGTACTTGCCTATGAATCCATATCTGTTTATTTGTGTGTGTGTGTGTGTATGTGTGCCTACGTATGCGCGTGCATATGCGTGTGTGTTTGTGCATATGCACGTGTGTGTGTGTGCGCGTGTGTATATATTTATTTATATATATATATATATATATATATATATATATATATATATATATATATAGATGTATGTATAGATAATGTATATAAAAACATATATTAGAGCAGTTAGTCTCAAATGTTTTCTTGCCAACAAAATAAACTGATTTTTTTTTGTTACTTTGATGGCTTGATTTGTTGTGTTGAGGGGATATGTTTCAGGTTAGGGTAACCAGATATGTGTATGTTGTACACTGAAACTTTCTGATGTATACAAAGTTTAGGTGTTTGGGTTAAATGTGTGCGCAAGTGTTTGTGGGTTAGGGTTAGAGTAAGGGCTAGGTAAGGTGATAACTTTTAATATTCTGCAAATTTGTAATACTTGGTTATACTGTCCAAGTTTGTTATTTAGTGTTGCTGATTTTTGTAAGGTAATGTGCAGGATTGGGGTTAGAGATTGGAGCAGGGATAAGGTTAGGGTTAGCCCACATGTGCTAACCCCAACTGTGTGCATTACCTTATGAAAAACCCTTTCTCTAGCATCACCACTGTTGACACACATTTACAAATTTGGTCCTGTGATGGTGGGGGGATATATGTATGTGTGTGTATATGTATATATATATATATATATATATATATATATATATATGTATATATATATATATATATATATATATATATATATATATATATAGTTTCACTTTAGAACAACAAAGTACCACAAGAAGTACCACGATCTTGAAATCCGAAATATTGAGACAAAAATAATGAAACAGCAGTACACTGAAACCTGAAAACATCGATACCCATAACATTGAAACATACACCAAACCTACATGTCCCATACATCACCACAAAAACAAATATAAAACAAACTACTTTATACTTTTCCAAAAATAAGCAGGGGGCATGCCCCCTGCACCCCCATCACATTCCCTGCTACTTAAATATGTCAATTCCAAGATCGCACTACACAGAACAAAACGGTAAACATACTGTTCCACGCTACACAGTTGCTTGTTTACATTGCAACAAATTCTCCTCAACCTTCTTTAAGAACCACTACTCCACTGCTGACAAACTTCCTATTACTATAAACTCTCTGACACTTACCGGAGATTCACAGGTAACCTCAACCATGTTTCCTGCTTATTTACTATACTGACACGTAACACATCTTAAACCTATACCATCCAATTTGCACATCATACGTTTTTCCCAGCCGATTTGACATTCTAACAGTCGATATTCTGACATTTCAACAAACTGCACTTTTGTTATTTTTGTGTCGATATTTTGGATTTCGAGATTGTAGTACTTGGATGTTCTAAAGTGAAACCATATATATATATATATATATATATATATATATATATATATATATATATATATATATATATATATATATATTTTATTCAAATGAACCGAGAAGGAGTTTATTTCTTTCTGTTGATAGTTTAGTTTCCAGTTGTTAGAATTTATCGCTGTTTTGAGTTGAAATTGTTGAATGAGTGAGCATCGTCTTTTTTTAAATTCAAATATTACTTAAACATACACACCCTCACTTGTATACAATTACATATTATAATTGCTATGTCTACAGACATCGAAACTCCCTAAAATCAGGGGAAAAAGTGCCACTAGAAAATAATGAGTGTTGAAAACACAGATTTGAACAATATTGCTAAACTGGAACAAATTGTCCATATTGCGACAAGAGGAACATTCTACATTTGGTCCTCACCAACATGTAAAATTGGTGCACTGCTGCAACTGTTGGACCCTCATTAGTTAAAACTGACCACAAATTTATTTTATTTACTTATTTTTTTATTTTACATTTGTTAACCGGGTTATTCTGGCTGAGCTTTTGGCTCATTTTCAGCAGACACCCAGGGAGAAAAGCTCCTCAGGACTAGAAAAGGATTTATTAAATTTTAGTAACATAGTAGTAATAGTCAGCTATAGGATCTTACAAGCAGAGATCTGGAGAGAAAAAAAGCTCCTCAGGCAATTCAGTTATACAGAGTATTAACAATTGGCAGACAAGTATGTGAGTTGTTACAATGTTTTAAACAATTAGCAGAAGAAAATGTGACTAGTTACAATATTATTTAAGCTGCTTAGAGCAAAATGAGTTGATAGTTAAACGCAAATCAGTCATCTTCTAACTGATACTTACACTGGAATGCACAAAAGGTGAAATCATGCTAAAAAACTTCACGAAGGCAAACTATACCCTCTTAGATGAAAGCCCCACCCCAAGCTGAATGTGGTAACTCCTCCGAAGCCTATTACTAAAGCCCTATACAGTCATTTGCATAAGTGTATAAACTCATCTGTACCAGATAAAATCAAAGCCAGAGCCCCAAGTAAAATCAGGCTGCCTTGGTGGACTTCCAGCATCAGCAAACTCTACAATAAACACAAAATGTTTCTGTCCAAGAAAACAAAGAGGAGGACCCAACAGTGGAAAACCACCCTCCTCAGCCTTAACAGGTAAGTAAGACAACTTGTCAAATCCTTCAAGAGCTCCTTTGAGAGAAACCTATCATGTATAAGGCCTTTTACAGCTACATGCATAACCTAAAGGACCCAAGCATGTGCAGAACTGGTAGCCAACGATATCACACACACTGACTCCACAGAGATAGCAAACCTGCTACTGGATAGGTTTGGTGAAAATTTCGCTCCTTTATCCCCTCCTAACTTACAACAAACCCTAACCCAACCCCCCCTCCACCTTATATATGTGAAGAGCATGTCCTCAAAGCCCTGTGGAAAGCAAAGAACACAGCCTCTATGGGACCAGATAACATCCCAGGCTGTCTTCTAAACAGGCTAAAACATGAACTAACATCACCACTAAGTACCCTTTTCAATCCTAGCTTAACCGCAGGCTTTGTTCCTGCAGAATGGAGAACAGCTACAGTTATTCTCCTCCACAGTGTTGGCCTAGCAACAGACCCGAGGAAGACACATAAGCCTGACCAGCCTCATCTTTAAGACCATGGAATGTATCATTATGGACCTCATAAATAAAGACATAGGTGACCTCCAAACTCTGGATCCTACCTAATTCAACTTCTTGAAGGGCAGATTCTGCCTGTTAAATCTGGTGGATTTCTTTGAAAGTGTGACTAAGGCCATTGATGAGCGCAAATCTGTACACACAGCATACCTCCACGTAGCAAAGGCTTTTGACACAATCCCACATTCAGGCATTACCAATACATTTAGCAAACTAAATGTAAGCCCCTTTATTGTAAGATGGGTTGCCAGGTCGCTCACAAACAGGACACACTATCAAAGTGGGTGACTCCACATCAGCCAGCAGACTTGTTACCAGTGGGGTGTCACAGTGGTTAGTGCTGGGCCCCCTACTGTTTGGTATATAATTCTCAGAAGTTCAGGTCAAAAGTAAGGGGTTGTGGCTGATCAAGTTTGCAGATGACTGCAAACTACATGCAGTCATTGAATCCCCAAATTATGTCAGTAGGTTCTGGATGGTCTCACACAGACCAGTGTCTGCTGTATTAGTCACGATCTCAAACTGAATGGAAAAAATGCATCATCATTCTGTTTGGCACAAACAATGTCCCTTCACACTATCAAATCAATAGCAGTGCCATAAGTACCCATGAATTGGTAAGGGACCTTGGATCACAGGTTAACCGCAACTTTAAGTTCCACCACCACATGTCTGCAGTTGTAAGGAATGCTTTCCATGTAGCTCACTTGATTAGTAAAGGCATTGCCTCAGGATCAAAAGAAGTTATAATCCCCCTTTAATTGGCACTTATCTGACCCATAATTGAATATAATGCCCCGTTTAGTATGTACCATGCTAAACAGCTGCAGCAATTGGAGAGATCTCAGAGATTTCTAACAAAGAAGATCAAGGGCCTCCAATGTGTACCTTACATGGACAGACTAAATTTTCTGTCACTATACTCCGTATCATATAGACTTCTTAGGGGAGACTTATGCCTGGCCTACAAAGCAACCCAAGACCCAAACCTAATGAACATACAGCATATCCGTAAATGAAATGGGTCTAGCGCTAACCATTCCAGGGACTTGTATATGGCCTGCTACTTAAATCTGTCACTCCAGCATGTCCTGTTTATCTCCCAGTGAATACCACATCTTTGGAACAGGCTACCAATTCCTGTGTAACAGAGCAGCTCTTGTTTAAGAGGAACTACCGGGAATAGTGCTCACAACCTTCCTGGACATCGGCAGTCATCATTAAATACAATCTTGAGTATTGACTAGTACCTCTATGGTATTACAGTGGGCTGAAAAGGGTAGGCTTAAAATGACCTCCAAGTCAATAGCCTAGTAATAATCTCCTGTGAACCTAAGCCTACCACTAAACCAAACATCAACATTTTTTGTTTTGCAAGACCCCTCATCCTAATTCTGTGTTGTGGCACCAAATCCAAGAAGGGAGATGTCTCCCTGTAAATGGGAGCTTCTGTCAGTGCATATTAACAGTAGTGCAGGTAGAGTCTAAATAAGTAGATGTCTGAACTTGAGGCCTTCTGCAACTCAAAACATTCCTGTATAGCTGTGAGACATGGTTTCAGTGCACTGACAACACCCCCTTGTATTCCAGGGTATATCATTATTCATGCCTTCTGGAACCGGTGTAATTTCAGGAGAGTATCTGTATTTATCAAAAACAGTATCACGTTATGTCAGTTTACCCACGGCCCTAACTGGCAGATCCAAATCAACATTAACAAATCCAACTGTTACTTCATTTCTGTCTACAGAGCACCATTAGAGTCCCCCAAAGTCATGTAAATCACCTTTACACCATTGATGGGTTAAGTTTCAAACCAAATACCTTCTTCTTAAGGAACTTTAATTGCCCACTCACTAATTGGCACTCGTAACATCTCAAAAATGGATATACATAGCATATCCTAGACTTTAATACAGTGTGCTGGAGCAAGATGTAAAACTACCTCCTAGTGGCTGTAACATCCTTAATGTGGTCCTTACCACTCAAACACTTGCCTGTACACCAACCCACATCTCCTCATCCCTGGTTAAATCTGACCACAAGTCAGTCATCTTCTGTGTCAGGTGGTACCACCCCACCATGAAATGAGTCTATCTTTAGGGACTTCCATCAAGGCAATGCTACTTCAGCTTGTCAAAGCCCTACTGTAACAGATTAACTCTACTGAGATTGTTGCCACATTCACCTCCAAAGTGTACCAGCACCTAAATTGCTGTGTAAATGCTCAATACCTGTTCATTCTAAATACAATGCTAAATTTAAGAGTAAACTTCTCTAGTGGAATTCCCATGCTAATAAACTGTATAATAAATGAAGGGAAATAAGTTTTAAGAAGTCCCCCATCACCATACCACAGGACCACACTGAAATTAGGGTTGACACTTTTAGAGTACCCAAAGTGTGACTTTTTCATTATAGGTTTACAGGTTCATAGGTTGTTACTAGGTTACAAGCCTAGCCATAACTATTCCCTGGCCATTTCTTCACACACTATTTACTTCCCTGGACCCCTCTCTAGCAGGGCAACTGACGTGATCCCTGGGGTGAATTTCCTTTCTCCCATCCAATCATCAAGGTTCCTTTTGAAGAGGGCCAAAGAGGTGCTCTGCTTGACTTGTATGGGCAGTCTATTCCAGAGTCTGGGGAGTCTCTGGGTCAGGAACCTATCCCTCCAGCATGTTTTGTTTATTGTGATGACAAAGTTTAGATCCCTGGAGCGTGTGGCTCTGAGAGATTGGGATTTCTTTAAGTCTAGCATGTCCAACAGCTCAGGGTTTGACATGGCCTTGTATGTTAAGCAGAGATCGCCTCGGAGTAGATGATATGCGACAGTATAGCTGAAGTTTTTTAAGGCGGTCAGCATAGGGCATCTGCTTTAGGCCTGTGATTCTTTTAGTGAGGTATTTCTGCGGCCTTTCCAGTTGTTGCAGATGTCTTGAGAGGTACATACCAAATGGGGCATTGTATTCTATAATGGTTCTAATGAGGGATGAGTACAGTGGGACAATGACCTCCTTTTTTCTGGATGAAAAGCACTTAGTGATGAGGTGTGCCACATAGAAGGATTTCCTGACTGTTGTGGCGATGTGGTTATTGAAGGTGAGATCACTGTCCACCTGTGTCCCTAAGTCTCTTATCACACTTTCGGTGTTTAGTGTACTGCCACCTATGTGGTAATTCACAGGTACATGTTTTTTCCCAAAGGGGATAACTATACATTTCTTGGCAATGAGCTTGAGCCCATGGCTCTGGCACCAAGCATCTATTTCTGTAAGGCAATTACATGGGAACATAAATTTTGGAGGACAGCCAATAACCCACAAAGGGTAAATGACTAGACGTCACTTTTTTGCCAAAATAAAAGTACACTGTTGTAGAGTTTGAGTTGTTTTTTCCTGTTTCATATAGAGCTAAGTTATTTCAGATGCAAAATAATTGTTAGATGCAAATATTACTGAAGTTTTGGTAAATATATTTTTTTCCTAAAATCTCAGGCCATTTGCCATTTTTCATGTTTTTTCGCAGGAAGCAAGTGCCTGAATATGGACTGTGCTAAGTAAAGAAGGACAGGTGTTAACCCTACCATACCTGTGATAAGAACTTGAATATTGTTAGAAAATGTAAAGCTAAGAATGAGCTTAAGGTTGCTATGGAAGCTTCAAATCCTTTGGGTTTATTAGTAAATTAAGGAGTAATGTCCAACAATGCACTAAGCTCATCTATATAATGTGTGTGTGTGTGTGTGTGTGTGTGTGTGTGTGTGTGTGTGTGTGTGTGTATATGTGTGTGTATATATATATATATATATATATATATATATATATATATTTAGCAATATCATATATTCCATTCCCAAAAATATAACCAATGTATTAACAGGCAAATTAAGTGACAACATAATCCCACCTATTTTATTTATTTAATTAATATAATATATCAAAGAGCTGTGGTGGTGGTGCTGCGGTAGCATTGTCGCCTCACAGTACGACGTTGTCCTGTTTGATTCTCAGCTAGAGCGTCTTCTGTGCGGAGACATGCATGAATGGGCGTACCTTCATTGAAGGTTGTGCGTCAGGACTGGCAACTCTGCACGAAAAAATCTACTGCTAATCACTGGCGGACCGGAGTTCCGCTGTGGCGACCCCTTACCGGGAAAAGCCGAAAGACGCAATATATCAAACAGCTAAGTCAATTGTCTGTAGAGCCTTTTCAGCCCTGACCTGTGTCAAGAAGGCAAAGACAACAAGAACAATCATAACAAAAATACGAGATGAATTTGCAAGCAATCATAACAGAATTACAAGTTGCATTTACAACAAACACGAAGATTTGGCCAGTATACATTACTTATATTTTAGCTGCATACATTGAAATAATAAAGTTAAAGGGGACATTTGCCCACATTGTTGCCCCAAGGATCCCTCAAAATTATTTTGTTCCAAGTTAATTTCAGGCAAGTCGTAGAACTCCTGTCAAATGCTAAAATTAATACTTTTGTGGGACCAGATAATATACCGGTCTGCATTCTCATCAGGGAAAGTGTACAGTTTCTGAACCTCTTCTTAAACTGTTCAACCTCAGCCTATCCACAATGTCGTGCCTAATGCTTGTAGAACAGCAACTGTAACTTCTTTACACAAGAAGCAGAGGCACAACAAACTAATGGGCACAGTATTTTTTCATATAAGGGGTGGCGTAAGCCACAAAAATTTGGGCTAGGCTTATAAATGCCTTAGGGCAGATAGCCTAGTATAAACCTATGAACCTATGAACAAGGGTGTCCCCTGAACTGACCTGCATAGCTACAATACCATCAGCTTTGTATGCAAAGATGTGGAACACATCATAACAGGACTGACTCAAACTTGGGTAGCTTAACTGATCTAGGCCTCATTTTGTTTTTGTGAGGGGCAGGTCCTGTCTGCTGAACCTACTAAGCTTCATTGAAAAGGTCACAGAGGCTGTGGATAGTGTTCTGTCAGTGCACGCTGCTTATTTTGAAATGCCAGGGCTTTGACATCGTCTCCATGTTGGTATTATTAAAAAATACAGATAAACTTAATGTAAACCCTCATGCTATCCACTGGATCATAGGATCATAGGAGGTTACTAGGCTTTGGCCCTGAGGCCCTTATAAGCCTAGCCAAGAATTTAGCCCATGTTTAGACAAGTCAGCACCCAGAGCCCCTGTCCAGCAGGGACACAGGTGGAATGCCAGGAATGTATTTTCTGTTTCCCATTCAGTTATCCAGGTTGCACTTAAAAAGGGATAATGAGGCACTCTGACGTGGAGAGGGAGTCTATTCCACAGATGAGAGTGTCTCTGGGACACAAATCTGTCCCACCAACAAGTCCTATTGATATCACAGACCAGGTTGAGGTCATGCATAGCGGTTGCTCGAGTGGAGCTTGACTTGCGGATATGCAGCAGTCACATCAAGGAGGTGTCTGAGATTGCTTTGTATGCCAGACAGAGGTCACCTATGAGGATTCTGTAGAGGGACAGAGCTTTTAGCCTATTTGTATAGGGTAGGTGTTTGAGGCTCTGGATTCTCCTGGTGAGGAACCTCTGTGGTCTCTCCAGCTGCTGCATATGCTTTGTGAGGTACAAGCTGAAGGGAGTGTTGAACTCCATAATTGACCTTATAAGGGGAGAATACAGGGATCTTATGACTTATTTGTCCCTGGATGAGATAACCCTTACTTATGAGGTGGGCCATGTAGAAAGCTTTCCGTACAGTGGAAGCAACATGGTGGTCAAAAGTCAGGTTGCTATCAACCTGGGTGCCCAAATTCCCCACTAGTGATTGTGTACTTAGGACGTTGTTATTAATGTGATAATTTGTAGGGATGTCACACTCCCCAAAGGGGATGATGATGCATTTTTTGGCATTCAGGTTGAGACCATGTTTCTGGCACCAGTCATTTGTTTGAGTGAGACCCTCTTGGAGGACGTCCACATCACTTGGGGAATTGATGACTGCGCCCAGCTTGCAGTCATCTGCAAACTAGGTTAGCCATAGCCCACTGGTTTTGGCCTGCACCTCAGAGAAGTATATCCCAAATAACAGAGGCCCTACGACCGATCCCTGGGGTATGCCACTCGTTACAGGTCTACTGCTTGACGTGGCTTCCCCTACTTTGATTAGGTGGGTTCTGTCAGTGAGCCAGTTTACTACCCATCTGGTAACATATGGATTGATGCCTAGTTGAGAGAGTTTATCTACTATGCCCGAATGGAGAATGGTGTCAAAGGCTTTGGCCAGGTCAAGGTAGGCAGTGTGTGCTGTCTTTCCCTCACCCATGGCTTTGGTGACTGTCTCAAAGAAGTCGACCAGATTTAACAGACATGACCTCCCCTTGACAAAGCCAAACTGTGTGGGGTCGAGTGTTTGGTGGTTGCCAATATCCCTGTTAATGAGGTCTATGATAATCCGTTCCATGGATTACAAACTGGCTGTCCAGCTGATCCCAGGGTATGAAATTTGCTGATAAAATTGAAACTAGTGGGTGCCACAAGGATCAGTGCTGAGCCCTCTTCTTTTTGGCATTTACTCTGCATGTATCCAGTCCAATATCCCAGAAGTGTGGTTAACCCACTTCGCTGATAACTGCAGTCTAGGCACTGTTATCTGCTCAGCCACTGTAAATAGCTCCAGCAAGGGCTGGAGTATTCACATACCAGAAGTAGTGGAAACTGTCTTAAGCTAAACACAGAAAAGTGTAGCAAAGTGCTGTTCAGCATAAAAATGACTTTACAGACAAATACTGTGATAAGAGACCTATGCCCTTGCATGCACAACTCTCTCATTCTCATTTGATCATCATGTTTTTAAGAGAGTCAGGAAATCCTGTTTGGCCCATTTAATTTCTGGCACTTTCTTCAAGATCGAAAGAAGTCATCCTATCCCTGTACTCTTCCCATTATCAGACCGATCACTGAATACCTCCTTTGCAGTATTTAAATCCAGTCAAATTGCTCAAATGGAAAGACCCCAAAGATATACTCTGTAGCTTACAGGCAGTCCTGAGGTGAACTATGTCTCTTTCTTTCTCTGTCTCTCTCTCTCTGTATATGTATATATATATATATATATATATATATATATATATATATATATATATATATATATCTTCCCCCATCTCCTCTCTCGCTCCCCCTTTTCTCTCACTCACTCGCTCGCTCGCTCACTTTTCAGACCATTAAAGACCCAGTCCTATTCGGCCTACTATTTCTTTATAGATACGCACACTAAGGACTGAAATCTACTTAACCGAGTAAACAATATTTGGTGGAGAAATGGGTTCCTAACATAATGTATTCCCAGCCTGTGGAATAAGTTGCACTACAAGTCATGATGATTGAATGGGTACGTACAACCTGTACTAAATTACTCCAAATGGCTGAGAGACTAAAGTAGAATGCCATGAGGGCAGGGATCAGTATGATAAACACCAAAACTTTAATTGAGTCACAGGTTAAGCGCTTCCGGCTTTCAGATGTCAGACTTCATCGGAACTGTTATGACAGCCATGTTACCTCTTATTTAAGACCACAGTCACCCAGCATGTGACGTAAAAACATCAATCCAGTTAAATAATTAACAAATGAATGAAACCTGTTAATTAAGCAGTTTAGAAACAACCCCCATTACACAAGAAATTGTTTGCTCTATTTAAACACATTATGTACCATAGCAGTAAACTATATCTACCAAATATTTAAAATCAGAAAAAAGTATGTGCTATAAATTAATACATACAAAGTAATATAATAATTATGTAAAACACCAAATAAAATGGGTAACAGTTTGTAATTTTAATAGCCTAACTGCTCGAATCTTCAAGACAGTAGAAACAGAAATAGTGTCATTCAGTCCAAGGCGTTTTTACATCACAAGCTGGGTGATTGTGGTCTTAAATAAAAAGTAACATGGTTGTTTTAACAGTTCTGATAAAGTCTGGAAGACAAAAGAGCTTTTGATTCAGTAAAACAAACCACGACAAGCTAAGTTGCCTTAATCCATCATAGCACTGTATTCCAATACACAAGTGTTGTCAAATGCACACTGCTGATTGAGGGCTCAGTGTCTGTTATTCTAAAAGTGTATTAGTTCTGGTTTAAGCACTTAGGCTTCAGGCCAGTTATTTTACATTTAAGAAGGTTCGTGGTCTGCACTCTTGTGGGAGGAGAGGCTGGACTCTGCCCTTCTGAGCTGGGAATTTCTGGTTAAAGGCTTGTAGTGCCTGCATATTTGAACTGTTTCTTACTGGAATTGGTACACCTTGTTTGCTGTAGCATAGACTAGACCCAGGCCTGCTGAATCTAGCTTTGTTTGTATGCTTGTTTGCTTGTTATTTCCCTGAAACGCTAATTCCACCTAAAACGCGGCTTTTCATCGCTTCTGTGGATCCCTAGTGAACATCTGCATTGCTTACTGTACTTATTTCCTTTTTCACTTGAAAGAAAGTTACTGTTTGTCATTTTTGCATTTAAGTTACCTGTAACACATTGCATTTAAGTTACCTGGCACTTGTTCACTAAAGCAATTATATAAGTCAGCACTAAAAAATTAAAAGCACTACACCCTCACAAACTCCCCTTGAGTACCTTGTTTCCCATTGGCCCTTTTTTTCAATTATAAAGGAATTCCCAATACTATTCTAGCATGTCCAAAGGTCAGTTGTCAATCTCCTCTCCGGTCCAGCTGGTGAATCTGGGAATCTTGAGGCAATGTTACAACTGCCTCATGTACACAGACAACCCTCTCCTCCTCCCAACAATTCCAACACATGTGAGAGATGCAACCATATAGCCAAACTGGAGGCTAAGCTCTCTCAACTCAGTACTGGCGAAACCTGTCAGGAGGAGAAGGAAACCACACTCACTACAATTCCAGTCTCACATAGACCTACCACGACAGCAAACCAAACACATAAACACACAAAAACATACTGAGGCTCTAAATAAAAATCTGCCTAAGCAGCAGAGACCTCCAAAGCAGACACCCAAGCAACCGCTACCCCAAAACAAAACACGTGCAACACATAGCTCACAAAGCCAGTGTGCCGAACAGTCACAGCCCTTAAGGCTAAACAACACACCTGATACACTTGTAATAGGTGACTCTATCATCAGGCACACTGACATCCCGCTCACCAGGCTGAACAAGGAGAAGGTCATGGTGAGCTGCCTGTTGGGCGCTAGGATCCGACACATAACACAAGCACTCAGGTCACTCCAAGGCAAGTACAAATATGACTCAGTCATTGTCCATGCTGGTGTGAATGACCTGAGACGTACCTCCCTGGACTACATGAAAAGAGACATAGAGGAGCTCTCTGGGCATGTGGCCCAGGCCGGTATGACCCTGACCTTGAGTAACATCTTACCCTCACCAAGAATGATGCCACAATATGAAGACAAGATGATCAATTTCAACAATTGGCTTAAGTATTGGTGTCATTCAAAGGGGATCCAATGCCTGTCAGCCTGGGATGACATGCTCGACAGGCCACGATGCTTCGCTAGGGACGGCTTGCACCTGTCACCCTGGGCTTCCGGATATTGGCAAAGGCTCTTCCTACCCCCATAGTGCCTTTTTAGGCAAGGCTCAAAAGACAAACCCACCTCCATAGGTATCACAAGGGATAAGAAACTAAGAGTAATGCTACTCAACACCAGAAGTCTAAACCTCGATGCATGCACTCAAAACTCTCCTTAGCATGGAGAACATCGATATCTGTGCAGTAACAGAAACCTGGTTCAAGGCTCCGAGAGCACCCCAGTACTACCAGGTTATACCTCATACCATGCTTTTCGCCCCAAAACTTGGACCGAACCAGAAAAGGAGGGGGAGTGTCAATATTTGTCAAAGATACCCACACTTCCAGGTTGGTGGCACAGCACGAAGCATCAGAGACTATCCGTGTGCAACTAACAGTGGGTAAAACTGCCTTCCAGTTTATAGCCTGCTACAGACCACCCTCCCAAACCCAGGAACCCCACTCGGCCTTCCTGAGAACACTGGAAAATATGAAGGTCTCTCCAAACACCATTATATTGGGTGACTTCAACTACCCAAACATAGACTGGGAGCATTACTCTAGCTCCAACACCCTAGCTCAAAGGTTCTTAGAATTTATAAATTCAAATGCTATGGAACAACTTGTTACCACTCCCACAAGGGGGGGAAAACATACTGGACCTGATCATCACCAACACTGGGACTCTATGCTACAGACCAGAAGTGTATCCCTCACTGGTAAGATCAGACCATAAACTAATCTCACTGGATATTCACATCCCGACCCCACCCCCTGCCCAGAAAACCACAGTGAAAAACTTCTCTAAAGCAAATTTCACACTCCTCAAAACCGAGGTGGAATCCTTCAAAGCCCCCGGGCCTATGGAAAATATGGCCCAGACTGTAGAATCCTTTATAAACGCATTCTATGAGCACCTTCAGGAATGCATGGATCATGCAATCCCAAATAAAACCAAGACCCAATCCTCCAAAGGCAGACGTCCTGTCTGGTGGACCCTAGCCATAAACAAACTATACAACAGAAGGAGGAAGCTACTACATGATAGAGCAAAATCCCAAAAAGGGAAGGCATCTCTGATCAGTGTTGGCAAAAAACTACAGGCACTCATAAAATCGTCTAAGGCCAGCTTTGAGAGAAAAATTGCACAGGACACTAAGGATAATCACAAGGCTTTCTTTAGTTATGTTGGGAACCTGGGTGGGAATTCCCAGATATGCTCAGAATTAGTCCAAAATGACAAAAAATACACCGAACCCACAGACATTGCCAACATCCTAGCTGATAGGTTCAGCAAACTTCTCCCACCAAAGGGCAAATATCTATCCCAGCAGAGTGCTGCCCCTGATATCTCAGATGCTCAGGTAAGAGCCGCCCTCTCCAAAGCAAAAACACAGCATCAATGGGACCAGACGGTGTCCCGGCTGTGTCCTACATGAACTCCAAGAAGAGCTAAACCCAAACATAAAACTACTGTTCAATCTCAGCCTTACCACAGGATATGTACCCAAAGAGTGGCGTACAGCAACAGTGGTCCCTCTCCACAAAGGTGGTGCCTCAACGGATCCTGGAAACTATTGCCCCATAAGCCTGACTAGCTTGGTCTGCAAAGCTATGGAAGGGATCATCATGGACCTCATAAAAAAGATATTGGGAACCTACAGACACTGGATCCTACCCAGTTCGGCTTTAAGGGCAGATCCTGCCTCTTAAACCTGGTTGATTTCTTTGAAACAGTCACCAAGGCCATTGACGAGGGAAGGTGGTCCACACAGCCTACCTGGACCTCGCAAAACCTTCGATACAATACCCCACTCGGGCATTATAGATAAGCTCACCAGCTTAAATATAAACCCCTATGTCACTAGATGGGTTGCAAACTGGCTCAAGGACAGAACCCACATGGTTAGAATTGCTGGAGCCATGTCAGACTCCAAACCAGTTACAAGTGGCGTCCCACAAGGCTCAGTCCTGGGACTTCTCCTGTTCGGGATATTTTTCTCGGAGGTACAGGCCAACCACGGAAGGTCTGTGGCTGACCACGTCCTCAGATGACTGCAAACTGGGTGCTATAATCGACTCTCCAGCCGACACAAGCATCCTCCAAAAGGGCCTCATAGAAACAGACAACTGGTGCCAGAGCCATGGCCTCAAGCTAAACGCCAAAAAGTGTATAGTCATCCCCTTTGGCAAAAACAAAGTGCCCACAAATTACCACATAGGTGGTAATCCATTAAGTACAGAAGAAGTAATTAGGGACCTGGGGAACCAAGTTGATAGTAATCTCTCATTTGATAACCACGTGGCCAAAGTGGTTAGAAAAACATTTTATATAGCCCACCTAATCATGAAGAGATTCACATCTAGATCGGGGGAGGTCATCGTGCCTCTCTACTCATCCCTCATCAGGCCCATAATTGAGTACAATGCCCTTTGGGATGTACCTTACCAGACACCTGCAGCAACTGGAAAGACCCCAAAGTACCTCACCAAGACGATCAAAGGGCTCAAACAGATCGCATATGCTGCCCGGTTAAAGAAACTCCAGCTCTACTCAGTGGCATACCGCCTGCTCAGAGGCATCTGTGCCTGGCGTATAAAGCCATGTCCAACCCGGAATTAATGGACATGCTGCACCTCAGAAAATCCAAATCCCATCGAGCTACACGCCGAGAGACTTGAACCTCAGCCCTGAAATAAATAGGACATGCTGGACGGACAGATTCATAACCCAGAAGCTCCCTTCACTCTGGAATAAAATCCCAGTCCAGGTTAGGCAGAGTCCTCATTGACTCTCTTCAAGAGGAATCTTGATGAGTGAATGGGGATCGTAGGTTTACCCCGTATCACTTCTGTGTCACTGTTAGACAGAGGCACAGTATACTAACCTCGAAAAAGGGCATAGCAAAATTAATTTAAAATGGGTGGCGAAAGCCAAACATACTCTGGCTAGGCTTATAAATGCCCTAGGGCAGATAGCCTAGTATGAACCTATGAACCTATTTCAAATGCATAACTGACTGTGTTTTATATATATATATATATATATATATATATATATATATATATATGTATATGTATATATATATATGTATATGTATGTATATATATATATATATATATATATATATATATATATAGATATATATATTCAGCAAGGCATTCTATAATTGTACTTTCAACATAATCCACTGCAAACTTCTCTGTGTTTTTAACAGGGTTGGTGGACTGGTCTTTGGACCCTTTCCAGCCATGACCGCACAATAGTACATAGAAGGTATGTTGTTCATTTCATAGTACAACTTTATGTACAAACCACATTTTCATTTCATGTTAAAGAGTTTACACTATTGCATACAGAAGACATTGTTCAATAGCAAAGGATATGTAAAATTATTTACAAGTTACCGGTCTCATTGTTGAAGAATTTGAATTTTAAAGGGTTCTTCACTAGTAAATTCATGCACAAGAATTCTCCACAGTGAGATGTAATCAAGCACACATTCAAAATATAAGACTTGCCCATTGAGTAAGCATAAGAATGTGGTGGAACATGATTTTAATACCCTGTGTGTTTGTGTGTGTGTGTGTGTGTGTGTGTGTGTGTGTGTGTGTGTGTGTGTGTGTGTGTGTGTGTGTGTGTGTTTCTGCCTCCCTTTTAAAACACTTGGTAGTGCTGATCTCACCTCTGATATTGGGCAGGGCAGTAGGTGCTTTGCAAAATAGATATAGCCTGCGATTTTGCAATATAGATTAGGAGCTTGTGCATTCATGATTTTGGAAATATGAGTTAAGTTCATAGATAGGAACTAGGCTAGGCTAGCTGCCCTTCTGGGACATTTTAAGCCTGGCCAGTTTCCTTTTTGGTGCTTGAATTAACCTATCCTGTTTTGGTGTTACATTAGTCTTACCCTCCCATGGTCAATAATTATATATTATCCCTAGTAAGAATAACTGGGATGATTCTGTGGAGATACTTCAGGTGCAAGTAACTGTTGGTAGGACATCTGTGGAAGGTAATTTCCAGCTCCATGAATCAGGACACTCACTATGCCTATTTGGATCTACTTGAGTCCATTAATATACATTCGAACACCATGGTTTTGGGTGACTTTAACTACCCATCCATTGACTGGGGAAATTACTTGTGTGTAAACTCACTTGCCCAAAGGTTCCTCAACTTCATTAACTCCAGTGCCCTGGACCAGCTAGTTGACACCCCCACAAGGGATGCCAGCATCTTGGATTTGGTGTTTACCAATATGGGAGACCATTGTAGCATGCCCATTGTGGGTCTTCCTTGGGGAGATCTGACCATAAATCAGTCACATTTGAAGTTACTATCACCTGATCTACCCCTAGCACTAACTAAACTAACCTTCTCCAAAGCAGATTATAACATCTTGATGGAGCTAGCAACTATGCAGAGTTCTACACAAATGCTTTATACAAACACCTTAACAACTGCATTGACTCGTCCATACCTAACAGGATCAAAACAAGCTCCTCAAGGAAGGGCAAAGCTGTCTGGTGGACAACTGCCATTAACCGGCTTTACAGTAAGAGGAAGAAATTGTTGTCCAAGAGTAAGAGGGAATGAGCCCTAAACTGGAAACACTTTTTCCTCAGCGTAAACAAGCAAATGAGACTTCTTGTGAAGTCAGCCAAAGCCAACTATGAATCCAGATTAGCTGCTTCAACTTAGGACAACTATAAGGCGTTCCTTAGTTACATTCTTAACCTAAAAGAAAAGGCCCCAAATTTGTGCCAAACTGGTGGTTAATGATGCCACATATACCGAGCATGTGGACATTGGTAACCTGTCACTCTAACCTGTCACTCCTCTGTCCCCACCACAGTTACCCTACGACATCCCTATCACCTGTCCTCTACCTTGTATTTCTAAAGCGCAGGTCGTGAATGCCCTCTCTGCGGTCAAAAACACAGCATCCATGGGACCTGATAACATCACATGTTGCATCTTACATGGGCGCAAACAAGACTCAACAACACCATTGCGTAATCCTTCCAGTCATAGTCTAAGCACTGGCTTCATCCCAGCTGAATGGAAAAAGGCAACCGATATCCCTTTGCACATAGGTCATGCTTCCACTGACCCTGGGAACTATATACCTCTTTGCCTGACTTGCCTTATCTGTAGGGCCATGGACCTTATTAGCAAAGATATTTGGTAACCTCCAAACACTTGACCCTACTCAATTTGGATTTGTCAAAGGGAGATCATGCCTGTTAAACCTGGTGGACTTCTTCAAGACAGTCACCAAGGCCCTTGATGAGGGGAAACCTGTGCATACAGCCTACCTAGACTTAGCCAAGGCCTTTGACACTGTCTTCCACCCAGGCATAATTGACAAACTTACCCAGCTAGTCATAAACCCGTATGTCATTAGATGGGTCACTAACTGGCTCACTTATAGAACCCTTGTAGTCAAAATAGGGGAATCCACCTCAAACAATAGACCTGTAACCAGTGGTGTTCCACAGGGATCAGTCCTGGGTCCTCTACTGTTTGGAATTTATTTCTCAGAAGTGCAAGCTAAAACTAAAGGTCTGTGGCTGACAAAGTTTGCTGATGACTGCAAACTGGGAGCAGTCATAGAATCTCAGAGAGTCTTACACAAAGAAATGACTGGTGGCAAAGTCATGGCCTTAAACTCAATGTATTATAATCCCTTTCAGTAAGAGTGATGTTCCTGCTAACTACCACATCAATAACACCCTAAGTACATACTTAGTGGTGAGAGACCTGGGTACACAGGTTGACAGCAACCTTACCTTTGATCACCAAGTCTCCACAGTGGTAAAAAGGGTGTTCTATATTGCTCATTTCATAAGTAAAGGCATTGCCTCCAGAAAAAAGAAATTATAACCTCCCTGTACTCTTCCCTCAGCAGGCCAATAGTTATATACAATGCTCCTTTTGGTATGTACCTTTCAAAGCACCTGCAGCAATTGAAGAGACCACAGAGGTTACTCACAAGGAAAATTCAAGGTCTTCAGCATCTGTCCTGTGATGATCGTCTGAAATCACTGTCACTTTATTCTGTTTCATACAGATTGCTCAGAGGCGATTTCTGCCATACATATAAGGCAATCTTTAACCCTTCTTTATTGGAAATGCTGCATACCTGTAAGTCAAATGGTACACTGGTTACTCTCTGTAATGGCTTTAACCTGGTATGTGACATTAATAAAACCTGCTGGAGAGGCAGATTTGTCTCCCAGAGGTTACCACACCTTTGGAACAGATTCCCGCTTCATGTCAAGCAGAGCACCTCATTGGCCCTCTTCATACGCAATCTGGACGACTGATGGGTAACTTAAATTCACCCCAGGTGTTCCACCTGTGTCCCTCTTTGACAGGGGTGATGGGTCCTGATTGTGGAAATAAGGGTAAAACTTGACTAGGTTTGTAAGGGCCCTAGGTCATTAGCCTAGTAACCTCCTATGATTCTAAGGATAACATAGATGATTTGTGGGGACCTGTGTGTGTGGAATAAAGCATTTAGGAGCTGCCCCTATCCATTACAACAACAATAAATAGAACATGCTGGAGGGATAGATTCCTGTCACAGAGACTCCGTGCTTTGGAACAAAATTCCAAATGACATCAGGCAGAGCCCCTCACTAACACTCTTCAAGAGAAACCTTGACGGGTGGATGGGTAACAGAAAATACACACCTGGGATCACTTCATTGGCTCTGCTTGACAGAGGATCAGTTAATTTAATTTCCCCCAATTTGGGAAAAGCCCCCGAACCAACCACCTTCTTTTGGGGGCCCAAAACTTTTTTTTAAATGCCCTTTTCCGGGGCAAGGGGGGTTTTAAAGGGCCCTTTTGTACCCCCCCCAAAACCTTTTTAAGGCAAGTACAAATATGACTCGGTCATTGTCCATGCTGGTGTGAATGACCTGAGACGTACCTCCCTGGACTACATGAAAAGAGATATAGAGGAGCTCTCTGGGCATGTGGCCCAGGCCGGTATGACCCTGACCTTGAGTAACATCTTACCCTCACCAAGAATGATGCCACAATATGAAGACAAGATGATCAATTTCAACAATTGGCTTAAGTATTGGTGTCATTCAAAGGGGATCCAATGCCTGTCAGCCTGGGATGACATGCTCGACAGGCCACGATGCTTCGCTAGGGACGGCTTGCACCTGTCACCCCTGGGCTTTCGGATATTGGCAAAGGCTCTTCCTACCCCCATAGTGCCTTTTTTAGGCAAGGCTCAAAAGACAAACCCACCTCCATAGGTATCACAAGGGATAAGAAACTAAGAGTAATGCTACTCAACACCAGAAGTCTAAACCTCGATGCATGCACTCAAAACTCTCCTTAGCATGGAGAACATCGATATCTGTGCAGTAACAGAAACCTGGTTCAAGGCTCCCGAGAGCACCCCAGTACTACCAGGTTATACCTCATACCATGCTTTTCGGCCCCAAAACTTGGACCGAACCAGAAAAGGAGGGGGAGTGTCAATATTTGTCAAAGATACCCACACTTCCAGGTTGGTGGCACAGCACGAAGCATCAGAGACTATCCGTGTGCAACTAACAGTGGGTAAAACTGCCTTCCAGTTTATAGCCTGCTACAGACCACCCTCCCAAACCCAGGAACCCCACTCGGCCTTCCTGAGAACACTGGAAAATATGAAGGTCTCTCCAAACACCATTATATTGGGTGACTTCAACTACCCAAACATAGACTGGGAGCATTACTCTAGCTCCAACACCCTAGCTCAAAGGTTCTTAGAATTTATAAATTCAAATGCTATGGAACAACTTGTTACCACTCCCACAAGGGGGGGAAAACATACTGGACCTGATCATCACCAACACTGGGACTCTATGCTACAGACCAGAAGTGTATCCCTCACTGGTAAGATCAGACCATAAACTAATCTCACTGGATATTCACATCCCGACCCCACCCCCTGCCCAGAAAACCACAGTGAAAAACTTCTCTAAAGCAAATTTCACACTCCTCAAACCGAGGTGGAATCCTTCAAAGCCCCCGGGCCTATGGAAAATATGGCCCAGACTGTAGAATCCTTTATAAACGCATTCTATGAGCACCTTCAGGAATGCATGGATCATGCAATCCCAAATAAAACCAAGACCCAATCCTCCAAAGGCAGACGTCCTGTCTGGTGGACCCTAGCCATAAACAAACTATACAATAGAAGGAGGAAGCTACTACATGATAGAGCAAAATCCCAAAAAGGGAAGGCATCTCTGATCAGTGTTGGCAAAAAACTACAGGCACTCATAAAAATCGTCTAAGGCCAGCTTTGAGAGAAAAATTGCACAGGACACTAAGGATAATCACAAGGCTTTCTTTAGTTATGTTGGGAACCTGGGTGGGAATTCCCAGATATGCTCAGAATTAGTCCAAAATGACAAAAAATACACCGAACCCACAGACATTGCCAACATCCTAGCTGATAGGTTCAGCGCAAACTTCTCCCCCCCCCCCCCACCAAAAGGGCAAATATCTATCCCAGCAGAGTGCTGCCCCCCTGATATCTCAGATGCTCAGGTAAGAGCCGCCCTCTCCAAAGCAAAAAACACAGCATCAATGGGACCAGACGGTGTCCCGGGCTGTGTCCTACATGAACTCCAAGAAGAGCTAAACCCAAACATAAAACTACTGTTCAATCTCAGCCTTACCACAGGATATGTACCCAAAGAGTGGCGTACAGCAACAGTGGTCCCCCTCCACAAAGGTGGTGCCTCAACGGATCCTGGAAACTATTGCCCCATAAGCCTGACTAGCTTGGTCTGCAAAGCTATGGAAAGGATCATCATGGACCTCATAAAAAAAGATATTGGGAACCTACAGACACTGGATCCTACCCAGTTCAGCTTTAAGGGCAGATCCTGCCTCTTAAACCTGGTCGATTTCTTTGAAACAGTCACCAAGGCCATTGACGAGGGGAAGGTGGTCCACACAGCCTACCTGGACCTCGCAAAAACCTTCGATACAATACCCCACTCGGGCATTATAGATAAGCTCACCAGCTTAAATATAAACCCCTATGTCACTAGATGGGTTGCAAACTGGCTCAAGGACAGAACCCACATGGTTAGAATTGCTGGAGCCATGTCAGACTCCAAACCAGTTACAAGTGGCGTCCCACAAGGCTCAGTCCTGGGACTTCTCCTGTTCGGGATATTTTTCTCGGAGGTACAGGCCAACACGGAAGGTCTGTGGCTGACCAAGTTCGCAGATGACTGCAAACTGGGTGCTATAATCGACTCTCCAGCCGACACAAGCATCCTCCAAAAGGGCCTCATAGAAACAGACAACTGGTGCCAGAGCCATGGCCTCAAGCTAAACGCCAAAAAGTGTATAGTCATCCCCTTTGGCAAAAACAAAGTGCCCACAAATTACCACATAGGTGGTAATCCATTAAGTACAGAAGAAGTAATTAGGGACCTGGGGAACCAAGTTGATAGTAATCTCTCATTTGATAACCACGTGGCCAAAGTGGTTAGAAAAACATTTTATATAGCCCACCTAATCATGAAGAGATTCACATCTAGATCGGGGGAGGTCATCGTGCCTCTCTACTCATCCCTCATCAGGCCCATAATTGAGTACAATGCCCCTTTTGGGATGTACCTTACCAGACACCTGCAGCAACTGGAAAGACCCCAAAAGTACCTCACCAAGACGATCAAAGGGCTCAAACAGATGCCATATGCTGCCCGGTTAAAGAAACTCCAGCTCTACTCAGTGGCATACCGCCTGCTCAGAGGCAATCTGTGCCTGACGTATAAAGCCATGTCCAACCCGGAATTAATGGACATGCTGCACCTCAGAAAATCCAAATCCCATCGAGCTACGCCGAGAGACTTGAACCTCAGCACTGAAATAAATAGGACATGCTGGAGGGACAGATTCATAACCCAGAAGCTCCCTTCACTCTGGAATAAAATCCCAGTCCAGGTTAGGCAGAGTCCCTCATTGACTCTCTTCAAGAGGAATCTTGATGAGTGAATGGGGGATCGTAGGTTTACCCCCGGTATCACTTCTGTGTCACTGTTAGACAGAGGCACAGTATACTAACCTCGAAAAAGGGCATAGCAAAATTAATTTAAAATGGGTGGCGAAAGCCAAACATACTCTGGCTAGGCTTATAAATGCCCTAGGGCAGATAGCCTAGTATGAACCTATGAACCTATTTCAAATGCATAACTTCTCGACTGTGTTTTTTATATATATATATATATATATATATATATATATATATATGTATATGTATATATATATGTATGTATATATATATATATATATATATATATATATATATATATATAGATATAGATATATATAGATATATTCAGCAAGGCATTCTATAATTGTACTTTCAACATAATCCACTGCAAACTTCTCTGTGTTTTTAACAGGGTTGGTGGACTGGTCTTTGGACCCTTTCCAGCCATGACCGCACAATAGTACATAGAAGGTATGTTGTTCATTTCATAGTACAACTTTATGTACAAACCACATTTTCATTTCATGTTAAAGAGTTTACACTATTGCATACAGAAGACATTGTTCAATAGCAAAGGATATGTAAAATTATTTACAAGTTACCGGTCTCATTGTTGAAGAATTTGAATTTTAAAGGGTTCTTCACTAGTAAATTCATGCACAAGAATTCTCCACAGTGAGATGTAATCAAGCACACATTCAAAATATAAGACTTGCCCATTGAGTCAGCATAACAATGTGGTGGAACATGATTTTAATACCGTGTGTGTGTGTGTGTGTGTGTGTGTGTGTGTGTGTGTGTGTGTGTGTGTGTGTGTGTGTGTGTGTGTGTGTGTGTGTGTGTGTTTCTGCCTCCCTTTTAAAACACTTGGTAGTGCTGATCTCACCTCTGATATTGGGCAGGGCAGTAGGTGCTTTGCAAAATAGATATAGCCTGCGATTTTGCAATATAGATTAGGAGCTTGTGCATTCATGATTTTGGAAATATGAGTTAAGTTCATAGATAGGAACTAGGCTAGGCTAGCTGCCCTTCTGGGACATTTTAAGCCTGGCCAGTTTCCTTTTGGTGCTTGAATTAACCTATCCTGTTTTGGTGTTACATTAGTCTTACCCTCCCATGGTCAATAATTATATATTATCCTAGTAAGAATAACTGGGATGATTCTGTGGAGATACTTCAGGTGCAAGTAACTGTTGGTAGGACATCTGTGGAAGGTAATTTCCAGCTCCATGAATCAGGACACTCACTATGCCTATTTGGATCTACTTGAGTCCATCAATATACATTCGAACACCATGGTTTTGGGTGACTTTAACTACCCATCCATTGACTGGGGAAATTACTTGTGTGTAAACTCACTTGCCCAAAGGTTCCTCAACTTCATTAACTCCAGTGCCCTGGACCAGCTAGTTGACACCCCCACAAGGGATGCCAGCATCTTGGATTTGGTGTTTACCAATATGGGAGACCATTGTAGCATGCCCATTGTAAGGTCTTCCTTGGGGAGATCTGACCATAAATCAGTCACATTTGAAGTTACTATCACCTGATCTACCCCTAGCACTAACTAAACTAACCTTCTCCAAAGCAGATTATAACATCTTGATGGAGCTAGCAACTATGCAGAGTTCTACACAAATGCTTTATACAAACACCTTAACAACTGCATTGACTCGTCCATACCTAACAGGATCAAAACAAGCTCCTCAAGGAAGGGCAAAGCTGTCTGGTGGACAACTGCCATTAACCGGCTTTACAGTAAGAGGAAGAAATTGTTGTCCAAGAGTAAGAGGGAATGAGCCCTAAACTGGAAACACTTTTTCCTCAGCGTAAACAAGCAAATGAGACTTCTTGTGAAGTCAGCCAAAGCCAACTATGAATCCAGATTAGCTGCTTCAACTTAGGACAACTATAAGGTTCCTTAGTTACATTCTTAACCTAAAAGAAAAGGCCCCAAATTTGTGCCAAACTGGTGGTTAATGATGCCACATATACCGAGCATGTGGACATTGGTAACCTGTCACTCTAACCTGTCACTCCTCTGTCCCCACCACAGTTACCCTACGACATCCCTATCACCTGTCCTCTACCTTGTATTTCTAAAGCGCAGGTCGTGAATGCCCTCTCTGCGGTCAAAAACACAGCATCCATGGGACCTGATAACATCACATGTTGCATCTTACATGGGCGCAAACAAGACTCAACAACACCATTGCGTAATCCTTCCAGTCATAGTCTAAGCACTGGCTTCATCCCAGCTGAATGGAAAAAGGCAACCGATATCCCTTTGCACATAGGTCATGCTTCCACTGACCCTGGGAACTATAGACCTCTTTGCCTGACTTGCCTTATCTGTAGGGCCATGGACCTTATTAGCAAAGATATTTGGTAACCTCCAAACACTTGACCCTACTCAATTTGGATTTGTCAAAGGGAGATCATGCCTGTTAAACCTGGTGGACTTCTTCAAGACAGTCACCAAGGCCCTTGATGAGGGGAAACCTGTGCATACAGCCTACCTAGACTTAGCCAAGGCCTTTGACACTGTCTTCCACCCAGGCATAATTGACAAACTTACCCAGCTAGTCATAAACCCGTATGTCATTAGATGGGTCACTAACTGGCTCACTTATAGAACCCTTGTAGTCAAAATAGGGGAATCCACCTCAAACAATAGACCTGTAACCAGTGGTGTTCCACAGGGATCAGTCCTGGGTCCTCTACTGTTTGGAATTTATTTCTCAGAAGTGCAAGCTAAAACTAAAGGTCTGTGGCTGACAAAGTTTGCTGATGACTGCAAACTGGGAGCAGTCATAGAATCTCAGAGAGTCTTACACAAAGAAATGACTGGTGGCAAAGTCATGGCCTTAAACTCAATGTATTATAATCCCTTTCAGTAAGAGTGATGTTCCTGCTAACTACCACATCAATAACACCCTAAGTACATACTTAGTGGTGAGAGACCTGGGTACACAGGTTGACAGCAACCTTACCTTTGATCACCAAGTCTCCACAGTGGTAAAAGGGTGTTCTATATTGCTCATTTCATAAGTAAAGGCATTGCCTCCAGAAAAAAGAAATTATAACCTCCCTGTACTCTTCCCTCAGCAGGCCAATAGTTATATACAATGCTCCTTTTGGTATGTACCTTTCAAAGCACCTGCAGCAATTGAAGAGACCACAGAGGTTACTCACAAGGAAAATTCAAGGTCTTCAGCATCTGTCCTGTGATGATCGTCTGAAATCACTGTCACTTTATTCTGTTTCATACAGATTGCTCAGAGGCGATTTCTGCC
The DNA here is from genome assembly GCF_019279795.1 of Protopterus annectens. Taxonomy (NCBI): domain Eukaryota; kingdom Metazoa; phylum Chordata; order Ceratodontiformes; family Protopteridae; genus Protopterus; species Protopterus annectens. Next base: position 875,904,323 of record NC_056747.1, read on the forward strand.
ATGCATATAAGGCAATCTTTAACCCTTCTTTATTGGAAATGCTGCATACCTGTAAGTCAAATGGTACACTGGTTACTCTCTGTAATGGCTTTAACCTGGTATGTGACATTAATAAAACCTGCTGGAGAGGCAGATTTGTCTCCCAGAGGTTACCACACCTTTGGAACAGATTCCCGCTTCATGTCAAGCAGAGCACCTCATTGGCCCTCTTCATACGCAATCTGGACGACTGGATGGGTAAACTTAAATTCACCCCAGGTGTTCCACCTGTGTCCCTCTTTGACAGGGGTGATGGGTCCTGATCGTGGAAATAAGGGTAAAACTTGACTAGGTTTGTAAGGGCCCTAGGGTCATTAGCCTAGTAACCTCCTATGATTCTATGATAACATAGATGATTTGTGGGGACCTGTGTGTGTGGAATAAAGCATTTAGGAGCTGCCCCTATCCATTACAACAACAATAAATAGAACATGCTGGAGGGATAGATTCCTGTCACAGAGACTCCCCGTGCTTTGGAACAAAATTCCAAATGACATCAGGCAGAGCCCCTCACTAACACTCTTCAAGAGAAACCTTGACGGGTGGATGGGTAACAGAAAATACACACCTGGGATCACTTCATTGGCTCTGCTTGACAGAGGATCAGTTAATTAATCAATGGGGTGGCGAAAGCCGACACACTCTGGCTATGCTTATAAATGCCCTCGGGCAGATAGCCTAGTACCTACCTATAAGCATATTAGTTGCACAGGGGGCAGTCCTGGAATACATTTTCTATTACCCATCCATAGATCTCAGTTGTGCTTGAATATGCACAGGTATAAGCTTTGCTTTATGTTGATGGGGAGTCTGTTAGACCAGTGGTATCCTCTGTGTGAGATACCTGTCCCTCCAAACTGTTCTGTTGATGTTGCAGAAGAGATTTACATCCCTCAACTGAGTATTTCTGATGCCATTTGACTTGCTGATGTGCAGTAATGGGGCAGAGGATGCCCTATATGCTAGACACAAATCACCTCTTAGCAGTCTGTAGTAGAAAGGCTTTGAGTTGCTCCATGTAGGACATATTGTTTAGGCCTTGTATCATTTTAGTAAGGTATCTCTGTGGGTGTTCAGTTTCTGCATGTAACTGGACAGATACATGCCAAAGGGCACTCGGAGGTTGGCCTAATTAGAGATGAGTAAAGGGGAACAATGAATTCTCGAGATCTAAATGCAGTCCCTTTGTGCATAAGCTGCACAATATAAAAAGACTTTCTTACGACAGTTGACACACGTTGGCTTAAAATTAGGTCACTAACACAAAAGTTTCCAAATCCTGAACAACTCTGTCAACTCTTAGGGGCATATTGTCAATGCAGTAGTTCCCTGGGGTACACAACTATCTCAAAGCGTACGATAATGCATTTTTTGGCATTTAGCTTCAATCCATGAGTCCATCGCTGGTTATTTATTTAGGACAAACCTTTCTGCAGGATGGCTAAGTTATTTGGGGATTCGGTGATTGCTCCCAGCTTGCAGTCATCTGTAAACTTAGTCAGCCATAGCCCTTTGGTATTGGCTTTTACTTCAGAGAACAGGAGAGGTCCCACTGAGGAAATTCACCTTGGGGATCACGTCAGTTGCCCTGCTAGACAGGGAAGTAAATACTGTCTGAAGAAATAGCCAGGGAATTGTTATGGCTAGGCTTGTATAGGCCCTAGGGTTGATAGCTTAGTACCAACCCATGAACCATAGAATACTAGGAACTGACTGGTCTTCTTGTGGAGTTAGCTTCCTCTACTTTGATCTCTTGAGACTTATCTGTGAGCCAGTTGGCTGTCCAGCAGATGATGTAAGGGTTTAATGGAAAGATGATAGATGTTAGTAAGATTTGAACTCAGATCGCTGGATTCAAACTACAGAGTGCTAGTAGCTCTCTTATTCCACAACAGGTATATAATGAGAAACTAGTTTAACATTCTTTTTTTCATTTTTGAACCCTGTCTACACCCCCCACACACACACATACACACACACACACACACACTCTTCTTCACTGAGCAGCTTTGTGCACTGGAGCAAAACATTAATCTCCTTAATGGCAGAGATGTGATTTTTAAGGATACTGTAGGTTTTAACCTGTATTTAGAAGCCTTTTACTACTGCTGTTTAATGCAGAACTGCAGAAGTAAATACTGTGGGAAGAAATAGCCAGGGAAGTGTTATCGCTAGGCTTGTATAGGCCCAAGGGCTGATAGCCTAGTACCAAACTATGAACCTATGAACCACAGAACACTGGGGACTGACTGGTCTCCTTGTGGCGTTAGCTTCCTCTGCTTTGATCTCTTGAGACTTATCTGTGAGCCAGTTGGCAATCCAACAGATGATGTAGGGGTTTAATGGAAAGATGATAGATGTTAGTAAGATTTGAACTCAGATCACTGGATTCAAACTACAGAGTGCTAGTAGCTCTCTTATTCCACAACAGGCATATAATGAGAAGCTAGTTTAACATTCTGTTTTTCATTTTTGAACCCAGTCTATAACACACACGCACACACACACACACGCACACAGATGCACACGCACACGCACACACACACACACACACACACACACACACACACACACACACACACACACACACACACTTCACTGAGCAGCTTTGTGCACTGGAGCAGAACATTAATCTCCGTAATGGCAGAGATGTGATTTGTAAAGATACTGTAGGTTTTAACCTGTATTTATAAGCCTTTTAATCAGGGTTGCCAGATAGGGGAAAAAAAAGAAAAGGTCTTTCACAATGCAAAACATTGTAGTTCTGCATTAAAGACAAGTAGCTCCATGTTTGGTGATTTTTTGATTGGCCCGTATGCCAGTATACGAGCCAATCAAAAAAAAAAATCGCAAAATGGAGCTACTGCTGTCTAATGCGGGACTGCAGCAGTTCTGCATTTAAACAGCAGTAGCTCCGTTTTGTGATTTCTTTTTTTTGACTGGCTCGTATATCGTCATACAGGCCAATAAAAACAAAAAACAAAGCGGAGGCTCACCGGGATTTTAACTGGCAGAGCAAGACTCGGGATTGGGCTCCTGATCCCGGGACAGTCCCACTCAAATAGGGACGTCTGGCAACCCTGCTTTTTAATACACAAGTTGAATCTTATCAGCTTAAATACATGTAGCTCACATTCATTTACTGTGCAAGGCTGCTTTCAGTTGAAGATGCTTTCTGATTTATTCTGTCTTGCATAAATATAAATGGTGTAAAAAATAAAAAGGGAATGTAGACCAAATACTTTAGTTGCTGACTAAGGATCTTTTATGCAAAGGCAGATGGTGATGTGTTTTAGTGTAAGCACATCTGGGCAAAATTTGAAAAGCAGTGAAGATGTGATGAAGTCATGTGGTGAGAAATGCAGCTTGCCATGGCAAGGACCCCTCCTCCAAACTCAATGCAGTCATGTAGGTAGGAAACCAAAGTTGGGGGTGGGGAAATAGTCTGGTTTGAGGAGAAATGCACTAGAAACTTGCTCCCTTCTAAGTACATAGCCAATGTAAAAGCTCTGTGGAAGCTTTACTTTACAGACAGTCTGATATACATCATAGTCTGATGTATACTGCTTGAGGGAAATTAATTTTGTGAGAGGGACAGCGACTAGCGAGCTTAGCAGCTGTTGTACACCCAACAGGGCTAGATTAATTTTATTTATACAGTAGAAGAGCAAACTCGGCTACAACAAATCCCAGCTGCGACCGGAGAAAAGTGGATATACTTGTCCTGTTTTTGTTGGGACTATAGATTGTAGCTGAAAAATTCCCATAGTGACTTCTGTAAGTTAAGTAGGAAGCATAAACATAGGAAGCATAAACAAGTATACAGCAAACTGCTTCCCTCAGTTAGAACCTTCTAGCTGTCTTGCTCCACATACAGGCAACATTTTCAGACATGTCATGAGAAACGAGAGGAAACTTTTTTAAGGCAATAAAACGTTTTCACATGATGTCCAGTTAACCATTTAGCATCACAAGTAACTGTAAAATGCATTGCTAAGAAATGAGTAGTTATTTGTAAGTCTTCATTAAAACTTGTTGCATCACAGAGTGCAATTTAAAAAAACTCAGTATCAAATACAATCATTTGTTACAATACACAATGAAAAATGAGTGCTAAAAATGGAAACTCATGTAAAGGTGAAATCATGACGAATAAACGGTATGTTATATTTTCACACAGTTTATGTATCGTGTCAGCATACCATTTACAGACCTTGACAGCACCCATGTTAGGCCAGTGGAGGGGGTGGATTGTGGAGACCTATGCAGTTGTCAAGATACTTTTTAATTGCAGCTGAGGTTATCGCTCTGTTTAATATGTATGGATGTTTTTTTTCCAGGAACGAGTTAAGCTTTTGGAGGTGAATCAAAACCAAGAAAATCTAATAGCACTGCTCAGTGCTAGGAGTCTGAACAAGAAACTGCACTGCTTACAATCTCTTCTCACCATAGAGAATACTGACGTCTGTGCAGTCACTGCAGAGAGCACACCAGCAGTGCAAGGCTACGATGTCTTCGGCACATTTGGACTAGCTACTACACAGACAGGGATTAGGTTAGAGGTGTCTCAGTTTACATAAAAAATAAATGTACTTCAAGGCTGGTCAAACAAGATGATGCACTTGTGATTCTGTGTATTCAGATCAGCATAAGCAAAATTCCATACCACTTCTCTGCAAGCTTTAGGTCCCGTGACGCATCTCTGAACCAGAAAACTCATAACACATGTTTAAGCTCACTGGAAACACTCACCATCCAACCCAATACTATGGTCATAGGTGATTACCTTGCTATTAACTTGGAATCCTACATAGACACCAGATGTGCAGGCACAGATATGCCTGGATTTTGTAAACACAAACTCCCTGGATCAGACTGTCAATATACCAGCCTGAGGCATAAACGTAGTGCTGCACATCTCCTAGTGTAATGTCCTCTCTGGTAAGGTAAAAATAACACCTAGAACCCCAGCTAACTATGGCATGTTCAGGAACTACTCTAACGTTAACTTCCTAAAATTAAGTGATAACCTGGCAAAGTTTCAAGCCCCCATAAACTCTGAGAACACTGCTGCCTATGTGGAACTGTTCACAGAAGTCCTATACAACCATGTTCACAACTGCATAGAGACAGCTGTACCAACCAGGAATAATTACAGAACTAATTCAAAAATAAGCCACCCTGGTAGAATCACAGCATCAGTAGGCTGTAAAACAGAAGGAAACAAAAGTTGTGCAAAAATTAGGAGGTGTAGCACCCAGCAGGATAAAAGCACTCTCATCAAACTAAACAGCTTGGAGGACAGTTAAAGGCCAGGGGTATTCACACAGCATTCTTTAGCTAGGTCTGCAACCTCAAAGGCAATACACAATTGTGTGCAGAGCTCATTATTAATGGAGCTACCTAAATTGGACTATAGCAAAACTACTGGCAAACAAATTCAAGTCTAACTTTACCCCTCCCTTTCTCCCCATCAACCTCCCCTCAGGAAATGCCATGAAATATAACTTCCCCTTTTATCACTAGGGAACAGGTCCTCAATGCTTGCATCAATGGGCCTAGACAGTATTCCAGTATGCCTTCTAAATATCATGAAACAAAACCTATCAGGCCGTCTGGAATATCTGTTTAACCATAGCCATCAAACAGGCTTTCTGCCTCTTGAATGGAGAACTCCAGCAGTTGTCCCTCTGCACAAAGGTGGACTATCTACAGAACCCTGGAAACTACAGACCCATAAGTCTCACTAGTCTTACATGCAAAGCCATGGAAAGAATGTTCATGGAAATTATCAATAATGATATAAGAAACCACCGTACACTGGACTCAACCCAATTTGTTTTTTTTCAAGGGCAAGTGATGCCTGATTAACCTGGTGGATTTCTTTGAGAGGGTCAGCAAAGCAGTGAATGAGGACAAAACAGGTCACACTGCTTGTCTTCACCTGGCTAAGGCATTTGATACAGTACCCCATTTGGGCATTGTCGACAAACTCAAGATGTTAGGTTTAAACCCTTGTGTCACCCATAACCAGCTGGCTTACAGACAAGACCCGGGAATTAGACTTGGGGAGTCCACTTCTACAAAGAGGCTAGTAACCACAGGAGTCCCTCGGGGATTATTCTGAGACTACTCCTTTTTGGCAGTTACTTCTCTGAAATCAAGGCCAATGTTAAGGGCCTCTTGCTGTCCACGTTTACAAATGATTGCAAATTAGAAGCAGTCATCGAATTCCATATGATACCAGTGTTCTGAAAGAAGGGCTAACTCAGACAAATAACTTTGTTTCAGAGCCATGAACTAAAACTAAATCTCAATTAATTCATAATAGTATCCTTCTGGAAATCTTCCACCCCTGTAACTATCATATTGCATCACAGCCATAAGATAGACCCAGTATTCAGGGACTGAGGGACACGTAGACAGTAAACTAGCCTTTGACAATCACTTGTCTAGAGTAGTGAGGAAATCATTCTATGTTGTGCAACTTTTAAACAAAGGTATGGCATCTAGGTCCAAGGAGGTCATTGTTCCACTGTATTCAGCATTCATTAGACCTGTCATTGAGTACAATGCACCCTTTAGTATGTACCTAGCCAGGCACATTCAACTATTGGAACATCCACAGAGGTTCCTCACTAAAAAATACGTAACATGGAATAGTAAGTAACATGCCCTATGCAGACTGTCTGAAAGCCCTGTCCCTGTATTCTGCCTCCTATAGGCTATTGAGGGTAGATCTTTGCCTGGCATGCAAGGCATTGTCAACCCCCCACCCTGATGGACCACCTGAATATCTGCAAAACAAATGGTACCAGAATTTTACCTATTCTAAATATTTAAGCCTTGCCTGTGATATAAATAAGACCTGCTGGAGAAACAGGTATATATCCCAGAAACTGCCCCTTCTCTGGAATAGGCTCCCCATCCATTTGAAGCAGAGTTCCTCCCTATCTCAGTTCTACTGTTAACTTGGACAATCTGATGAGAGCAGGAAATTCACCCTTGATTTGGCAATAACAAAGAAAATTTACGTACAGTTTTGAACAGTGTCAGAAAGAAAGACTTTGAAAGGACATTTGAAAACTTCACATAAAAAGGACTGGATGTTGCAAATGTTAATGACAAAAGTAGGTTTGGGTTTATGGGCTGGTGGCTGGGATTGTAATATTGTGTTAAAAATAGAAAGAAAAAATATATACATATACCAAGCATGATGACTAGAGGTTTCATAAGATACTGGGGACAAACAAAACATGTTTTTGTGTGTAAAAGCAGGACATTTGATAAGTAACTGTGACAAAAAAGGTTATATTTGTGGAGAAATGGGAAATGATGCAAATGTGAATTGAAATGCTATAAATGTGACAAAATTGGATATTTATTTATGGATTGCAAAAATGAAATAAGAGTAATGAAAAAGAAAGAGAACATGAAGACATTTTAGAAGTAGTAGAAACAAACAAAAAAAATTAGATGAGAAAAAAAAATAATAAAAAGGATATAGAAGAAGGTTCTGAAATTAGTTATGAAAAAGCCATAAATTGGGAGGTATTAAAAGGAAAAAATAATTTTATTGGTAAAAGGGTAAAGCACAGAAAAACAAAATTTAAAGGGATAGCTACAAAAAAAAAGGAAATGGATGAAATAAGAATATATATGTATGTAATTAATATATATATATATATATATATATATATAGAGTTGGTTCAAAACAACAAAAAATACATTGAACCCACAGATATTGCCAACATTCTGGCTGACAGGTTCAGTGCAAATTTCTCCCCTCCTTCACCCCCAAAAGAAGACATACTTATCCCAGCTGAATGTAATCTCCCTGTCATCTCAGATATCCAAGTGAGAACCGCCCTAAACAAAGCAAAAAACACAGCATCAATGGGACCTGACGGTATCCCGGGTTGCGTGTTACGTGAACTCCAAGAGGAGCTAAACCCACACATAAAAATGCTATTTAACCTTAGCCTTACTTCGGGATATGTACCTGAACACTGGCGTACAGCAACAGTGGTCCCACTCCACAAGGGGGTGCCTCTACAGACCCTGGAAACTACTGCCCCATAAGCTTAACCAGCCTGGTCTGCAAAGCTATGGAAAGAATCATTATGGAACTCATAAACAGAGACATAGGGGACCTACAGACACTTGACCCCACCCAGTTCATTTTTGTAAAGGACAGATCCTGCCTTTTAAACCTGGTTGACTTTTTCCAAACAGTCACTAGAGCCATTGATGAGGGTAAAGCAGTTCATACAGTATACCTGGACTTGGCTAAGGCCTTCGACACAGTACCCCACTCAGGCATCATAGATAAGCTCAACAGCTTAAAAGTAAACCCTTATGTCACTAGATGGGTTGCAAACTGGCTAAAGGACAGAACCCATAAAGTTAAAATCACTGGAGCAATGTCAGACTTAAAGCCAGTCACAAGTGGTGTCCCACAGGGATCTGTCCTGGGACCCCTCTTGTTCGGCATTTATTTCTCAGATGTTAAAGCAAACATTGGAGGGCTGTGGCTGACAAAGTTCTCAGATGACTGTAAACTAGGCGCCATAGTCGATACACCAGCAGACACACACATCCTACAAAAAGGCCTCACAGAAACGGACAACTGGTGCCGGAGTCACGGCCCTAAACTAAATGCCAAAAAATGTATAGTCATCCCCTTTGGGAAAAACAAAGTACCCACAAATTATCACATAGACAGCAACCCACTGAGTACGGAAAAAGTAATCAGAGACCTAGGGACCCAAGTCGACAGCGACCTCTCATTTGACACCCACGTTGCCAAAGTGGTTAGATAAACATTCTACCTTGCACACCTCATCATGAAGAGATTCACATCCAGATCCAAGGATGTCATTGTACCCCTATATTCCTCCCTCATCAGACCCATGATTGAGTACAATGCCCTATTTGGTATGTAACTCACCCGGCATTTGCAACAGCTGGAGAGACCACAAAAGTACCTCACCAAGAGGATCAAGGGTCTCCAATATATGTCTTATTCTGCCAGACTAAAGAAACTTCAGCTCTGTTCAGTAGCATACCGCCTGCTCAGAGGTGATCTCTGCCTGACTTACAAGGCCATGTCCAATCAGGATCTGATGGACATGCTCCACCTAAAAAAATCCAAATCCATCAGGACCACGAGAGCTAAAGACTTAAACCTCGGCACAAGTATGAATACGACATGCTGGAGGGATAGATTCATAACCCAGAGGCTTCCCATGCTTTGGAACAAGATCCCAGTTCGTATTAGGCAGAGCCCCTCACTGACTCTCTTCAAGAGAAATCTTGATGAGTGGATGGGAGATCGTAAGTTTACTCCAGGGGTCACATCTGTGTCACTGCTAGACAGGGGCACAGTAAACTAATTCTATTATATAAGGGGACCTTCATTGTGTCACTACTAGACAGAGGCACAGTATTCTAAATTTATTCTGTACATTTTTGTACCATTTCATGGGGTGGCAAAAGCCACATCACTATGGCTAGGCTTACAAATGCCCCAGGGCAGATAGCCTAGTACTATACTATGAAACTATATATATATCTATCTATATATATATATATATATATATATATATATATATATATATATATGAAACTATGAAACTATATATATATATATATATATATATATATATATATATATATATATATATAGATATATATATATATATATATATATATATATATATATATATGTATGTGTATGTTGGGTACTGGTATAATGGTTAAGGTGGTTTGACTCCCAAACACAAGGGGAAGTGTTTGATTTCTCACCTTTGGGAGGGGGATTGGCTCTGGTTAGAATGGCCTGTTAAGAAAGCTAACCTAGAAATTAGCTATGAATTTATAAAACCGTGAATCTAAAGAAAAGGGAAAATGAAAATTTTAGAAAACTTTCTGTAAATGTGAATGGTATTAAGACTAAAGTGAGAAGAAAAAGGATTTTGGGGGGAAGGGCTAATACTTGTGATGTAGATGTAATTATAGTGGAAGACACAAGATTTTTAACAAATGAAGAAAGATTACAAACAGAAAAACTGTGGGGAGGAAAGATAATCTGGAGTTTAGGAAATGAGAGAGATTGCGGAATAGCCATATTCTGTAGAAATACAGTAAAGATATTAGACAACTTTAACAAAAATGAGAAGATTAACTATTGTAGATTTAAAATGGAAAAAAACACGAATGTAGAATTATCTTGTTATATGCTTATATTAACTGTAAAGAAAGCAAAAGTTTATGTCATCAGATTTTAGACTATGCATTGATAAATATGAATATTATTACATGAGACTTTAATTGTGATGTAAGAGGCAAGAGTAAAAAGAAAGGAAATGATATAAGAAAAATGTCAAAAGTTATAAGATGTGGTAAGTTAAGACTTTGGGATAAAAATTCATGGATTTACAAAAGAGGTATACATAGAACTGAAATGTATTATTTTATAGTATCAGAAGCTTTAGTTATAGGAGAAGGGGGGGTAGTTGAAACAGGAATGTTTGATTATCTCGCAGTATGGCTAGAAATAAAGGAAACCAGGGAATATATAAAAATAGGCAAAGGAATAAAAAGGATACATAAAAATAAAATAAATGAGAAAGCATGGAATGAAGCAGAAGATAGATTAGTAATATAGTAATGGAAGGATAATATTACTGTGAAAACATTTTATAAAAATTGGTCTGAATGTTGAATGATATTTAAAGAAAATATAAACAATGTTTTTACAGTGGCAGTATGATGTGAGAAAAGTAGAGAAAGAAAACTATAAAAGAACATATGATGCTTTGGATGATTTAGAACGTGATGAAAATATTTTGACAAACAAAAAATTATTTGAAAGAACTCAAGAAAAAGTACAAAAACTGTTATATAAGCAATAATATTTTTTTACAAGGAAAAAATAAATTTATTAATTTATTTATTTCAGTTTGATTACCGGGGAGGTCCACTGGGCTTGGGGGCCCGTTTTCAGTGGAGGCCCGGGGAGAAAAGCTCCAACAGGAAAACAACAGTTTAATTACATGAAAAGTCAAAGACAGTTTGTATTACAAATAGCAGGTAGCTACAAAAAGAATAAACACTAGCAATTTCTATTTTGTTCAGGAGGAAAACAGGCTTATATCATAAAGATCAACATTTTACTATTTAGTTACCTGTGCTAAGTATATTTAAGAGGTTAGGAAGGTGAAGAGGTTAGCCTGGAGAGAAGGGAGAAGATAGCTTGAGAGGTATGGGCTGAAGAGTGCAGTTGCAATTCCTGTTTAGATAGAGGTAGGAATGAAGTTGGGTTTTGAAGTTATTAAGGTTGGTACATGTCCTTAGAGTGGAGGGCAGGGCATTCCATTTTTTAGCTAGTGTAAAGGATAAGAGAAGCTGACCTGATGAGCGCTTGGGTTTTTGTACGGTGATCAGGTTTTGGTGAGAAGATCTAAGTGGTCTAAGGGGGGTATAAGGTTGTAGAATATTAGAAGGAGCAGGGCAGTTAGTAGGATGGAACAATAATTTGTAGGCTGTGATGATTTGGAGAAAGTCAAGTTGATGGGGAGGTCAAGCCAGTTTAGAGAGTGAAGGGAGGTGCAGTGATGAGAGGAGGATTTGGCATTTGTGGCAAATCTAAAGATTTTGTTGTAACATTGTTCCAATTTGGAGGTAATTATGGATGATAAATTCGTGAGCAGGGGAGCTCCATACAGCAGGGAGGGAAGGAGGTAGGTAGAGGCAAGTGTTAGTCTGTTGTGAGGAGAGAGGAAGTGGTTGTTTCTATACAGTAAACCTAGTCTTATGTGTGTTTTTTTGATGTTTAGCTGGATATGAGTATTAAATTTTAGTTGGTCATCAATTGTAACACCGAGAAGTTTGGTGGAGGGTGCAATCTCGATAGAGGAGTTGTTAAGGCTGGTAATTTAAAATGAGATTTTATCAAAAGAGGAGGATTTAGAGGGGGAGAAAAGGAGGATATTAGTTTTGTTTGCATTTAGAGAGAGATGATTTTGGAGCATCCAGTTTTCAGTGGTTGAGAAGGCACTTTTGTGTTAGGGCTTGGAGCTCTGTTAGGTTAGAGACACAGCAGATCAAAGTGGAATCATCAGCGTATTGCACAATTTTGGTGTTAGGAATGGCTTTGTGGAAGTCATTAATAAAGATATTGAATAGTAATGGGCCGAGTATGGAACCATGGGGTACTCCGGTAGGGGTAGGAAGGAAAGTAGAGGTAGCTTGGCCCCATTTCACACTTGGGACCTGTTTGAAAGGTAGCTGGAGAACCAAGAGTTCTTTGGCAAAGGTTGAGATTAGAGAGGTGATTTAGAAGGTGGGTATGAGAGATGGTGTCAAAAGCTTTGGATAAGTCTAGTAGAACAGAGGATACTATATTACCAGAGTCATGTGCTGAATTGACAGAGTGCAAGAAGGAGAGAAGGGCGGTGTTAGTACTGTGTCCGGGGCAGAAACCGTGTTGGGTAGGAGAGAGTAGTTGGTACTTGGTAAGGAATGGCAGGAGCTGCAGGTGGATACATTTTTCTAGGATTTTGGAAATATGGGAGAGGATGGCTATAGGGCGGAAATTGGAGACATTACAATTTTTTCCGCCCTTGTGGAGAGGAAGAATGAAAGTGGTACGCCATAGTTTAGGTACGTAGGATTCAAGTAAAGACCTATTAGTTAGGATGCTGATAGGTAGAGCAATAGAGTCAGAAGCTATTTTTAGGAAGGAGGATGGAATGCTGTCAGGGGCATTGGAGCAAGACTTTAGTTTATATAGAAGTTTCTTTATTAGGTCGGTGGATACTAGTTTGAGTTCGAAAGGGGGGGGGGACAGCAGGGAATGGAAGATTGAGCAGGGAGGGGAGGAAGGTTATTGTTTGTGAACGTCTTGGTTAGCTCAGCGATGGAAGATGTGAAGAAGGAATTGAATAGGGAGGCTATTTCAAGGTCAGATTTGCTGGTATCAGGACAGGGGCTGTTTTTTGTACCTGGTCTAAGGAGGGAATTAATAGAATTCCAGAATTGCTTGGGATTTCTAGCATGGTTTTCTTGTAGTTTGAGCTAGTAAGACTTTTTATCTCTAATGACTTGTTTTTTGGCAAGGTTTCTTAACTGCTTATACTTAAGGAAGATTTCAGATTGCTTGTGTTTAACATAGGTTTTCCAGGTTTTATCCCTTTGAAGCATTATCTTTTTTGTGTCTTTGGTGAGCCAAGGGATGGTATTTGTTTTAACTCTTTTTGTTCTTATGGGAGCTAGGGAATTAAGGATAGTTATGAATGTAGAATTGAAATAGTCAATGGCTTTGTCTAATGGTAGTGTTTTTAGGGGGTTCCAGTTAGTTAGCTTAAGAGAGTCAGAGAAAGAAGTAGGGTTAAAGGTAGATAGGTTTACGAGTATGAATGTAGTGGTGAGAGTGTGGGGAGGTGGGAGTAGCTTAAATGGAGAAGGCAGGGAGGTGGTCTCCTAATGGGTCAGGAGTGACACCAGATTTTATAACTTTGTTTGGATGGGATACTAGGATCCAGTCAAGTATGGTGCCAGGGGGATTAGTTTTGTTAGGTCTAGTAATGGAGTTAGTAAGTTGAGAGAAGTTGAATAGGTTGATGGTTATCGTGGTATTAGGATTAATGATTTTCCCCAGTCAATATTTACATCTCCCAAAATGAAGGTTTCTAGCCTAATATTGGAGGAAGTCCAGGAGAGGATATCTTCCAGTGTATTGGTATTGTTGCCAGGAGGAATATAGAGGCAAATAATGCAGATACTGTTATGGCTGTTTATTTTTAGTATGCCAATTACAAGTTCAGCGTTATTGAAAGAAGGGATGGGGTTAGGGTAAGGAGTAATGGATAAGCGATTGGAGTAGATTAGAGCAACACCACCACCTCTTCTATTAGGTCGGTCAGATCAGAGAGGATGGAATCCTGGGGGTAGGAATTCAGAGTCATTAATATGAGGTTTTAGCCAGGTTTCAGAGATCGCTGCTATGTCAGGAGAGTTGTGATTGAGCCAGGCATGGAAGAGGGTTAATTTATTTTTTAAGCTTTGGGTGTTGATAGTGAGGAATTTGAGGTTTTTGTTAGAGGATTTGTTGTTGGTGTAAGGGAGATTTGTAGGAGAGAAATTAGGACCTGGATTGGGGTGAATATCGCCAGCCAAGAAAAGGTATATGGGATGGGGGATGTGTTTATTAGTTTTTTTATTTAGATAGAAGAGGCTGGTAGAGATTTGGTTTATGTTTAAAGTTATTATTTGAGCTTGGAAAAAGTTTTTCTTTCAAGAGAAGTATAGGGTGAGAGGAAACTAAAGAAGCTGAGATGTTGCGGTAATGGGAAGTAAGGTGTTGTTGGGGAGTAGAAGGAGGAGAGAGTAAATGGAAATCAGTATAGCAGGTGATTTGGTATAGAGATACTAGAAGGAAGGGGAAGGATGAGAGGAGAAGGACCTTGGGTGGAAGGGTGAGCATGGTATTTGGAGTCAGAGGAGATAGAAAAAGAGGGTGATGTGATGTTAGGAGAGTGGGGGGTGTGGTTGAGAGGTAGGTAGGGTGGAGGAAGGGGAGGGGGAAGGTGTGTCAGGATTGGTTGGTGGAGAGGGAGGGACTGATAGGAGGGGGATAAATGTAGAGGTACTGGGGCGGGTGGGAATTGGGGGCAGGGTAGGGGAGCAGAGTGAGCCCGCAGGGCGAAGGGAGCGGGAAGAGACAAAGAGGTGGGAAAGGCCCAAAAAACAATCCGTGACCTGAGGCTGGAGAAGGAGAATTACAGCAGGGGTGCAGGTATATGGTTATAAACTTTGGTTTACAGGTAATAGCTAGGATTTTATGTCTGGTTAGTGAAAAACTCTCTGAAAGTAATTCTATATATGTGGGGAGGTAAATTACTGATTCTTTAGTGTAGGGCACAGACACTTTTTGGCAGAAAAAGTAAGTGGAGCAGGGAGAAGGGAATATTGCAGTTCCTTTTATCAGGAGTATGCTGCCACCTAGTGGAAAAAGGGGGAGGTGCACTCAGAGGTGAAGAGGTTCCACAGAGAAGTTAGGTTACAGAGATTAGATAGAGATAATTATGAGGAGAAAGACTGGAAACCAAGGATGGGGGGGGCTGTGCAGTGACCAGTGGTAGGCTACTTTCACGTGCACCGGGGTAGAATGCTGCTCAAGGTTAGGTACGTGCTAGAAAAAAAACATATGTAAGAGATTACATACACTGAGTCTCTTTAGCAAGGGAGACAGGGTCCCAGAAAATTAATATGGCTCAAGCAGATAGTCCACGGACGTCTTCTCTTTTGAGAGGAGGAATCTCCTGTCTGGTCAGTGAAGAAGGGGGAAAACACTCTGGGGAACAACTGAAAAGGAGAGTGAGAAAAAACAATAAGTTAAAATGGGGGTAAGGGGAAAATAGGAAGAAGGAGATTGCAGGAAGAAGTAAATGTAGAGTAGTGGATGGAATTATACAGAGTGGAGTGGGAAGAGGAGAAAAAGTAAGAGGGACAGAAGTGTAGACTGAGGGAGAGAGAAATGGGAATCAGAGAAGTTCCAAAAATGAAAGGTGGAAACAGTTGTGCAGTAGAAGGTCCACAAGATATGATAAATTTGACCAAGTTACTTAAGCAGATTGAGATGGTATTGTAATGAGAGAAATAAAAAAATGTCAAAGGAGAAATAAGAAGAACTCTTGAAAAATTATGAACAGTGTAGTACAGTATGTACAAGAAATCCTTCAAAAAAAGGAAGCCAATCTGGTGGTCTCCCACCATAAACAAACTCTACAACAGAAGGAAAAAACTGTTGCAGAAAAGGGTGAATTCCCAAGACTGGAAAAACTCCCTTGTTAGCCTCAGCAAAAAAACTGAGATCCATCACCAAATTCTCTAAAGCTAGCTACAAAAACAAAATTGCTGCAGATTCTAAAGACAACCACAAGGCATTTTATAGTTATGTCAAGAATCTACACAGCACTACTCAGATCTTCTCTGAGTTACAGCACAATGGCAATACATATACAGAACCAACTGATATTGCCAACATATTGGCCGACAGATTCAGTGCAAACTTTACCCCTCTTTCACCCCCTAAAGGGCCTATAACAATACCCGAGGAATGCCAAGTCCCTATTATCACAGCTACACAGGTAAAAAAACGCTCTGTCCAAAGCCAAGAATACAGCTTCCATGGGACCTGATAATATCCCTGGCTGTGTTTTACATGAATTACAAAGTGAACTGGCACCACACCCAAGTACCCTGTTCAGTCACAGCCTCATTTTAGGCTTTGTTCCTACCGAATGGCACACTGCTACGGTCATCCCACTCCACAAAGGGGGAGGGCTCCAGGGCTGTTAGCCTAGTATACACCTATTAACCTAAAAAAGAAGGTAGTGAAAAAAAAAATGGAAAGTAAAAAAAAAAGTTAACAGCAAAACAAAATAGAGTTGGAAAAGGAGAGTTCTTTAAATGAGGTAGGTAAAGTAGTAGGACAAGTAAATAAAGATTCACCTGCAGGACCAGATGGAATAGTGTAAAAAATATTTTTTTTAAGATTTTGAATGAAAGGTTAAATGAAGGTTTTATGTATGAAGAATTATGTAGTTTTATACTTAAATTCATATGGAAGAAGGAAGATGAAAGACAGTTAAAAAAACTGGTGATAGATAATATTGAATGATAATAAGATCTTTAAGAAATTAATACACAGAGATTTGAAACTAAATGGAAAGTGTTATGGAAGAAAGCATATAGTATAAAGGAAAAGGGTTATCAATAATTATTAATGATAGAGAAATTGTCGATGATATTATGAACAGAAAAGAAGACTCAAAAGTTATGATAGGAAACCTTAAGGCATTTGACACAATTGAACATGAAATCTTTTAGGCAATAATGAAATAATATAATGTTAAGTCAGGAAGTTAGGAAATTATGTATGTCAGTGTATAGTAATATAAAGTAAAAATACTTGAAAATAGCTGGTTAAGCAAAGAAGTACATATGAAAAGTTAAGAAGTACATATGAAAAGTTGTGTAAGACAGGGGTATACAATGAGTTGTATACTCTGTGCATTAGTTATGAGTTTGATAGTATGTGCAATAAATTACAAAATGAAGGAGGTGGGGCATATAACACTGAAGGGTTAAGCATTCTGTTTCTGTTAACATGTGCAGATGACATTATAATAACGGCAAAAAAACACAACTTTGATAAAAGTCGTAAGAATTTGCATTAGTGAGTGTTTAGAGGTGGTAAGGATCGCTTTAAATAAGGAGAAAAGTGAAGGTTTAGATGATGTACTAAAGAACTGGGGGTATATTCTTTACTATGAATGAAATTTCTGTGTTAGGTGTTAAGTTTGGATACAAAGATGTAAGTAGAATTCAATGGGGGAACAACAATGGAAGAAATAAAACAAACATCTATTTTCTGGAGAACATTTAAGTATCATTCAGAAAAAAAGACTTATTTGATAAATTCCATACTGATAGGACAAATAGCATACTTAGAAAGTGTATTTATGTTGCCAACACTGTTTGAAAAAGAATTACTGCAGATATTTTTTTATTTATATGGGGTTCTAGATTAAACCCAGTAAAAAGAGGAGTTTTGTATGTAAATAAAGAAGAAGGAGGCTTGGGGTTAATTAACCCATTGCTATACGCTGCTTCATTAAATTTGTACAAAGTGTTAAGGTATATCAATGAAAAAGATGACAGATTTGTACTAAAACTGTATAAAAGTAAGTATGATAAATGTTGGGATATGGTAAAAAAGTGTATAAATGAGGAAATAAAATATTACCAAGAAAAAATATTTTTTGTGGAAAATAAAAATTGATGTTATAGAAAAAGATAGAAAAGTATGGTATAAGAATAGAATGATAAAACATTACTATGTAAAATCATGGGAACATCTGGCACTGAGGAGGTTGTCTGCACAAGCACCATACCTCTAACACTACCTACACCTGTACAGTATATTCCTACATGTGTAAAAGTTCTCAACAAAAACATACCTAAACAAAAGAGACATCCGAGGCAAAAGCATACACACACGCATCACAACCCACTGTACCAAGCACCACACATAGTACACATGCCTGTGTCTCACAGTCTCTAAGGCCCAACCACAAACCCAACATACTAGTTATAGGAGACTCTATCGTGAGACACACAGATGTACCCCACACCGGGCTAGACAAGGGGAAAGTCAGGTGCTAGAATCTGCTTTATCATTCACGCACTCAGGTCTCCCAACAACAGGTACTATGACTTTGTCATAGTCCATGTTGGTGTGAATGACTTGAGATGTACCTCTGTGGACTGTATGAAGAGAGACATGATTGAGCTTGCTGCATATGTGTCCTAGGCAGGTATATCCCTAGCCTTATGCAGCATCCTACCATCACCCAGAATGCCTCAATACAAACAGAAAATGATTGATTAATAATTGGCTTAGTTTGTACTGTCATTCCAAGGGGGATCCAGTACCTGACAGCCTGGGAGGGCATGATTGACAGTCCACAATGCTTTGCCAGAGATGGCCTTCATCTGTTTTCCCTGGGCTTCAGGCTTCTGGGAAAGGATCTTGCCTCCTCCATAGTGCCTTTTTTAGGCAAAGTCATGAGGACAAAATTACCAGTGTGAAAAATTCTTCTAAATGAAATTTATAGATCATGCTGCTAAACGGTAGGAGTCTTAACATGAACCTGCACTCATTGTAATCATTCCTCACCCAAGAAGTGCTGACATTTGTGCAGTTACTGAAACATGGTTCACAACTGCAGAGAGCACCCCAGCCTTATCAGGTTATTTGACCTACCATACTTTCAGACCCCAAATGGAGGGCTACAGTCAAAGGAGGTGGAGTCTCAATATTTATCAAAGACATACAACCTCCAGGCTGGTCAAACAGGATGACACATAGGAGACACTCCAGGTGCAGTTCACTGTTGACAAAACACCTATTCAGATCATAGCTAGCTACAGACCACCAACCATGACTCAAAGAGGCCCACTCCACCTATCCGGACTTACTTGAATCCATCAAAATTTATTTCTCTACCCTGATCCTGGATGAATTTAACTACCCAACCACAGCGTGGAAGACCTGTTCTAGCTCAAACACGAATGCTCAGAGATCAACTTCGTCAGTGCCAATGCATTGGATCAGCTGGTTGACACCCCCACAAGAGGTGAAAATATCCTGGATCTGGTACTAACCAACATGAGTAGCCACTGTAGCACCCCTACAGTGTCATCTTTCTTGTTAAGATCCGACCATAAAGCAATCACTTTCAAAGTCACCATCTCCCCTGACCCCCCCCCCCTTGCCAGGGATGAACAAAAAAAACTTTTCCAAAGCTGACTACAACCTCCTGAGAGCAGGTATAAGCAGCTTCACAGCCATCATCCCTTCAGTTGGAACAAGCACTAATGTTCAAGCCTACACCAAAAAACTATATGAGCATCTATATAGCTGCATGGACTCAGCAATACCTGACAGGACCAAATCATCTTTCTCAAGGAAGACTAAACCTTTCTGGTGGACAGCAGCAATAAATAAACTCTATAATAAAAGAAAAAAAATGCTGTCCAGGACCAAAAAAGAGCAGGTGCCAAGTTGGAAGCAATCTCTCCTTTGTCTCAACAAGCAAATAAGGTCACTACTGAAATCCTCTAAGGATAACTTCAAGTCCAAATTGGCCACACCCACTAAGGACAATCACAAGGCCTTCTTCACGTATGTCTGCAATCTCAAAGGTATCTCCCAAATCTGCTCTGAATTGGTGATCAAGAACACCACATACACAAACGCCATAGATATAGCCAACCTGCTGGCAGACAAGTTCAGTGAAAACTTCACCCTGTTCCCCCATTAGCAAACCAGGACATCCCCAGCACCTGGCCCCCTCCCCTCATTACTAGGGAGCAGGTCATTAATCCCCTCTCAAAAGCAAAAGAATACAGCCTCCATGGGACCCAACAACATCCCTAGCTGTGTCCTACATGAACTCAAGACAAGAGCTCTCAGCACCACTAGGCACCCTATTCATCCAAAGCCTGTGCACTGGCTTTGTCCCAGCAGAATGGAGGATGGCCACTGTCATCCCTCTACACAAAAGGTGGAGCATCCACAGGCCTAGGCAGTTCGAGGCTCATCAGCCTAACTAGCCTGATCTACAAGGCCATGGAATGCATTATCGTGGACCTTGCAAACAAGGACCTTGGCAACCTCCAAACACTTGATCCCACACAGTTTGGTTTTGTCAAAGGGAGGTCATGCCTGTTAAACTTAGTTTTCTTCTTTGAAACAGTCACCAAAGCCATGGATGAGGGAAAGACAGGGCACAATGCCTAGCTTGACCTAGCCAAAGCCTTTGACACTATTCCACACTTGAGCATAATAGATAAACTCTCCCAGCTAGGCATCAACCCATATGACCAGGAAATTGCAGGGTGTCGAAAACCTATCCTATACAGATATGCTAAAAGCTCTGATCTGATGTTGTTAATCTTCATTCATTCCTTACAGATGGGTTATTGGTTCCATCCTCTGAACCGAGCCGGCCAGATATCAAGCTTGCGTCAGCCAAAAACTCTCGAGCCAAGGTCCTACCCAGAATGCTCTGCTCCCTGTTACCTCAGATCTCATTTGTTGCGTTGCTGTACCGCCGTGTCAAGCCACTCTCTTCAGCTAAGTGTCTAATTTTTTGAAAGTTTTATAGATTGTTTCTACTTTTAAAGTTTTTCAAACAGTTTCTGCTAATATTCTCCTACCCTATCGTATACTTAAGACTCTCTCCCTTTAGTCTATTTCTCTTTATTACTTTTTTTCTTACTTTTTTTTTACCTTTAAAGTAATTCTTCATTACCATCGTTGGTAATCCTTCTTCCGTCTCTCTTCTTACCCTTTTGGGTAGCCTTTCCTCTTCCTTTTGTTACTGTTCTTCTTCTCCACATCATTATGTCGGATATGAAAAGTAGTGTTTGTTTTAAGCAGTGTAATGATTGTGGCCATAAGTTACCACTTTCCGATGGCCATGACTTATGTATATTGTTTGAATGTCTCCCACCTTACTGTGGATCCCCCTTGTGGGATTTGTAGAAATTTTTCAACCAGGACTCTTAACGAGAGAAAGAACAAATGAATCTTGAAAGGTCTTCTCAAATCTCCTTTCTGTGAAGCTATTTCTGGGTCGGAGGGCTCACCCCCTCCTGCTAAACCCCGCAAGAGGCGTTCTTCCTCTTTCTCATGAAGATTGCTCACTTCATCTCTCTCTGGAGATCGTAGGGAGTCTTCTCATAAGAAGGTGAAATTGACTACTACTTCGGCACTGCCACCTATAACCCTGTCGGCTCCAGGCTCAGCACCGCCCCAACTGATTTTTGCTCCAGCCATGTCCTCCTTATCGACACTGGCACTGGAGTTCCCGGTGCAGAAAATTACGGCTCCAACAGTTCCATCACAGCCCTTACTGGCACCGTCCATGCAGGTACAGTCCCCTTCAGCACCGTTGGTATAATTCCTTTGGCTCCGAGTATGACTTTACTGTCCTCCACGGTGCAGACTCTTTTGGCACCGACATGTTCATTGATGCAGTCCTTTTCAGCACTGTCATTGTTACTGGTGCGGGCACTTTCTTCAGCACTGTACCCATCAGTGAAGACATTTGCTTTTACAGTGCAGACACCTTCGACTTCTATGGCACTGACGTCAGCGCAGACTACATCCACACCATTCTCTTCAGTGCAGACATCCTCGGTTCCAGGCTCTGCACCTCTCAAATTAGCAAGGACTAAGTACTCTCCTTCCTTGTATCCATTCATTGGTAGCCAATACAGTCCTTTTCTAGAAAGGCCATAATCACCCTCAGGTCTCTCTCTGAGGTCGACCAGGAGCCTCTCTGAGCATGATTCCCCCAGGGAATAACTCTAATATCCTAGAAAATATACTAAATTGGCTTTCAACCAATTATCCCCAAGAAACAATAGTACTCGGTGACTTTAATATCAACTGGAAAAGCTGTACTTCTGAACAGCCCTGTACCCATCTTAACCTACGTGGGTTTACTCAAACTATTAGCTCCCCCACAAGGACAAATAAACACAATAACAATGAAAGCACCCTAGATTGGATTCTGATACATAGACATCACCAAAGTTACAAAGTAGGGACTCTCCCTGAGGATATAAGCGACCATGCACTCACCTTCATAATCAGATTTAAGAGTGACATCCCAAATCCAATTACCTATAGAACAATAAGAGTAATACAAATTTTAACCCTGATATCTTCCAAAATGAACTTAAAGCATGCAACTGGTCACCCCTCAAAAACTTAATTATAGAGGAAGCAGTAATCTACTTTAATTCTAATTTCTTAAGTATTCTTGACCTCCATGCTCCAAAAAGGACCATTAGAACTAGGAACAAACCTGCTCTCTGGCTCTCAAGAGACAAAACAAAAAATGCTCCTCAGAAATAAAGTCTGGACCAAATGGCGTACTACTGAAAACCCAGAGGATCACATAAAGTTCAGACAGCTAAGAAATTATACAAAAAAAGCCATTCTGTCAGACAAAAGAAACTATTACATTCAACTCCAACATACCCAGCAAAACGAACCACAAAAATTTTGGGCAGGGATAAACACACTCTTACACCCAGGCCGTTCTGTCACTCCCTCCCCTGGAGGTACTGACCATGACAATCCAAAGCAAATCGCAAGTACCTTTAATACATTCTTCACTGAGACCATTCAGTCTCTTGCCAATCAACTAACTCCTGACAGCTCATCTCTGACGTCCTCTAATACTACCTTACCTCCCCCATTTCATCTCAAACCTGTCCCTACATCCTTTATCCGTACCCTTTTACTAAAACTTAAACCTACCACCACTGCAGCTGATCTCCTTCCTGCAGAATATCTGCAAATGCCATAGCCTACCCCATCTCCATTCTGATTAACAGAACAATCTCTGAGGGAACTATTCCATCTATTTGGAAGATCTCACATATTATCCCCCTGCATAAAGGTGGAAACTCCAGGGAATTATCCAACTATAGATCTATTGCTATACTATCTCCACTGGCAAAAATCATGGAGAAATGCATTCATAAGCAACTGTTAAAACACCTAATAGATAACTTATTAGCTAACTGCCAGCATGGCTTCAGGCCATTTCACAGTACTACTACTGCCCTTTTATTCTTCTCTGACTGTATAAACGAAAATTGCAATAACAACACTCTATCCTCAGCCCTCTTTATTGATCTCTCTAAAGCCTTTGATATGGTTAACCACCAACTTCTCATAAACATACTCAAAAACCTATCTCTTGATGCACTGGCTATATAATGGTTTCAATCTTACTTAAACAATAGGCAACAAGCAGTTCTGTGGGGAGAACAACTTATCTCCCCATTGCACTCGGTGTCCCCCAAGGTTCTATACTTGGACCTCTACTATTTTCATCAATGACCTGCATACTGTAATTCCTCAAGCTTCCATAATACAATATGCAGATGACTCCACATTAATATGCTCAGCCCCAACTCCATCAGACCTTCAGTCTCTCACCCAAAAAGTGTTTAACATAGTTGAGGAATGGTTACTACACCAGTGCCTCATCCTGAACCCCAAAAAAACAAACTCCTACTTTTTACTCTCACCAGTAGGGCCACACCACTACACTTTACTGTCACATCGAACAATGGAACCATCATATCCCCCAACTCTACCACAAAACTCCTAGGGGTACTAATTGACAATAACCTTAACTTTGATAGTCACATTAACAATACCATAAAAACAGTCAACAAAAAACTAGGTTCCCTCTATAGAATCAAATCCTTTCTTACCCCACTAGCAAGATCTACTATTGCCCAGACCCACTTAATCTCTACCCTCCTCTATGCCTCCCATATATATACTAACCTCTCAAAAAACAACATGAACAAACTGGCTGTCTCCTATAACAATATTGCTACAGGCTCTATATTCAGAACCCATCACTGTATTAATTATGAACAACTAGGTTGGCTAGAGTTACAAAATCTACTTCTATTTAAACAATTAACATTTGCCTACAAAATCCTGTATCAGCCTAATAACACACCAATTCTTACCAACCTTATCACCCCCTACAGCAACCTTAAGACCCTACGCTCATCTTATAAAATACTAGTACAAACAGGCAAAACCTACAATAAGGCTGGGGACTCTCTGTTCTCTAATACCGTGGGTAAAACCTGGAACTCTCTCCCCAGTGACCTGACCTCCCTTTCTTCACTAACACAATTTAAAATCAGGTTTAAAACCTACCTCAAATCCCATTGGTTATGCACCTGTATGAACCCAGACTAACCTCTCATGTCATTTTGTTTCACAAAGATACCTGTCTTATTACTGTATATACTTACTGCCTAATGAAAAACATAAATATAACAGGCCTTAAAATTGATTAGATTCTCTATCTATATCCAAAAATGTCTTTCAGACTACCTACTATGTTAACAAAAGATACTTATCATAAGATTCTGCAATCAAATGTGTTTTGAAGTAAACATATTTCTTTATATTCTACTCTACTCACATCTATATGATCTTTCATGTATCAAATAGCTTAATTTTGTATTGTACTTGCACCTGTGAAATTTTGTTTTGTTTTTATATATAATATTGTACTTTACTTTCGAGGAGCTTTTCTCCCCGGGCCTCTGCTGAAAATGGACATGTATCCAGCTGGACTAGCCCGGTCAACAAATGTAAAATAAAATAAATAAATAAATAAAAATGATGTGTTGCGGCTTGTTGACCAGTTGCTTGTGGCCAGAGGTCTCTCTCAGCTGTCGAAATGTCCCTCCTTCAGGTGAACGCATATCTCCTCAAACTCCAACGTACACTCCTACTTCGACTTCCACCCAAGTATTGAAGCCTTTTACTCCGACAGCAGCTTCCCTTCCTCCGATTCCAATAGTGGATCTCACTTTGGAACCGTAGTCATCCTTGTGGCCCTCGGTGCACTGGGCATTGGGCTCTTCTCAGGCTAATGGCTGTACTGTGGAGGAGGGCATTCTTGGCTCCACGCCGATTTTTTTCTATGGGACCCTCCAGGAATCCTCCCTCTCTCACGCTTCACAGCCCTCCTGAGACTCCTGGTCTGGGAGTCAGCTCGTCGGGGTGGGGTGTGACCCCAGTTCCAAGGTTGTCATGCTCTGTTCTGGGCTCCTATCCCTTCTTGGGTGGGCCAGCCTTCCAGGCCATGGAGTAGGTGCTTGCCTCTGCTGACAAACCCCACATGTTGGAGTCCTCTTCCCCCTCTGTGCCGCAACACTCACAAGCCACAACCGCCGGACACCGGGCTCAAGGGCCTCAAGTTCCTCCTCCTCAGGAGACCCCCTCTTTGCAGTCTTCCCCAGAGCCTCCAACTGAGGAAGTACCTCGCAAAGCATCATGCAAGAGGAAGCACATGGACTCCACTGAGGAGTCGTTGACTGAAGATATGGACTTTGATGACGTGGAAGGGTCCCCACGGTCACCCTCTGATGAGGTGTCCTTTGGTGACATCCTCGAGATCCTTAGGCAGAGGGGTGACTAGAAGTCCTCTAATCCTTCCTCTGAGGAATCTGTTTTCCTGCAGGCCTTTCATGCCCAGACCCCCTACCTCCTGGGTTACCCCGCCGGCCGATGAGCTCATCGTCCAGTGTGCATAGAAGGCTCCTGACACCCTGGAAGCGATACCATGGAGGCCTGATAAAATCTTATCGCCCCCAAGTGAGCATCCCCATTGGTCACGAGGTCTTCCAGTAGATGCTATGGTAGTGGCAGCTGCAACTAAGTAGGATTTGGCAGAAGAGAGGCAAACTGTCCATCCTCCCAACAAGGAATCCTGGGCGATAGACTATGGAAATGTGTGTTTGTTTCATCGAACTTCGAAGTAAGGTCTTTGAACTATCTGGCACACTTTACCAGGCTTCAGAGGGATCTTATCAACCAACTCTCTGAAACCTTGGCAGGAGCTGTTTCTGACGAGGTCTGTGACAATGTGGCTTCTCAGATAGCCACCCTAGAGTCCATTTCCAACTCTTCCATGCGTCTTATTTGTCACGCAACGGAAGGAGCGGCAGGCACGGTTATAGTCACCAGATGACATGCCTGGATGCGTATTACCACATAAAAATGGGCAAATGCTCAAGAAGATACCTCCTCTTCCACATAGGAGCCAGTCACTACCAATTTTGAGCTGTGCCCCTCTGTCTCTCTACAGCCCCCAGAGTGTTCACCAAATGTATGGCAGTGGTTATTGCTCACTTGCGACTTCAAGGATTTCGGGCGTTTCCATATTTAGACGACTGGCTCCTCACCACCCCCGCCAAGCGTCTACTGGAAGAAGCCCTGCACTACACTCACAGCACAAAGCCTGGGAATCGCTATAAACTTGGAGAAATCCAACATGACCCCAGCTCAGTCTTTGGAATTTAGAGGGGTGCTGATGGACACGAGAAATTGCACCGTATTTCTTCCGGACCACAGGCTTCAAAGAATAAGGCAACAGGCTCAACCGCCGGTCTGTCACCACAAATCCCCTGCTCGATCTGTACTCCAGTTCTTGGGGTCAGTGGCAGCCTCTATCACCATTGTTCCTCTAGCCAGGTTCCACATGAGGCTCCTTCACTGGTTACTTCTCACTCAGTGGTACCCTCTACAACATCCTTTGTCTTTTCAGATAAGTGTAACTCAGAGATGTAAGCAAGATTTACTCTTGTGGACATCTCAAAATCCTCAACAGTGGTCTCGCCCTTTCAGCCCCCATCAACTGAAAGCCACGGTGACCACGGATGCCTCCCTGATGGGGTGGGGGCGTTATGTCAGGGGAAACTCAGTGCAAGGATTTTTTGGCTGACACGAGCTTGATATTTGGTTGGCTTGGTTCCGAGGATGGAACTGATAACCCATCAGTAATGAATGAACGAAGATCAATGACACAGAAGGAACTTTATGGTAAGACATAACTTCTTTTTCCTCTAGTCAGTGTCGTACAGATTGCTCAGAGGTGACCTGTGTCTGGCATACAAGGCCGTCTCAGACTCAGCCTTGATGAAGTTGCTGCATATCCGTAAGTCAAACTCCACTCACAGAACCCGTACACAAGGCCTGAACCTAGTCTATGACATTAATAGAACTTTCTGGCAGGATAGATTTGTGTCCCAACGACTCACCCCATCTGTGGAATAAACTCCCTCTCCATGTCAAACGGAGTACCTCACTACCCCTCTTTAAGAGGAACCTGGATGACTGGATGGGAAACAGAAAATATACCCCTGGGAATCCCACCATTGGCCCTGCTGGACAGGGAAAACAGGTGCTGACTTTGTGGGAACATAGGTGAAATTCTTGGCTAGGCTTACAAGGGCCTCCGGGCCAATAGCCTAGTATCATCCTATGAACCTATGAACCTGTAAACAGAGGAAAAGATAAAGCTATATAAGAAGCAAGTGGCGGAATCCAAAAAAATAGAATGTCATATTTTTTTATGGAAACTGGTAATAGATAAATTGTAAGTAAAAGGAATTAAACGATATAAGAAGAAAAGTGATAGAATATGTTTACATTGTCAAGAAAAGAAAACATGGAACCTGTGTTTTTGAAATATAAAAGAGTAAAAAGGTTATGGAGAAAACTTTGTAAAAAAAAGATTTTTTTTTAAGATATAAAAGAAGGATAAAATAAACAGGGATATGATTAAATACGGATACTATAAGAATAGAAATAAAGAACATGTTAAAGAATATGGAATGAAAGAATAAATTAAATTATGGTTAATGGCAAATGGATTTTAGCAACAATATTAAGTAAATCAGATGATTAGAGAAAAAGAAGTGGGGGTCTAACAGGGTTAAACATTTGGTATGATTGTGTAAACATATTTGTGTGTGTGTATATGTATGTGAGTGTGCATGTGTGTATGCGTGTGTGTGTATATATATATATATATATATATATATATATATATATATGTATATATGTGTGTGTGTATATATATATATATATATATATATATGTATA
The DNA here is from genome assembly GCF_019279795.1 of Protopterus annectens. Classification (NCBI taxonomy): domain Eukaryota; kingdom Metazoa; phylum Chordata; order Ceratodontiformes; family Protopteridae; genus Protopterus; species Protopterus annectens. The sequence goes on from NC_056747.1 coordinate 875,932,446, forward strand.
TGTATATATATATATATATATATATATATATATGTGTGTATATATATATATACATACATATATATGGGATCCATACGGATCACCGAACGGCAACATAACCAAAACAGATTCGGCTGGGCATACTTCCGCGAAAGTGCTTTTCACCAAAAGGCACTTTCGTAAATACCTGTTAGAGATCGCACTACAGTGGGGATAAGGGAAAATTCCCTTTTCCCCATTGTAGTGCGACCTCGGAGTGAGAATATTTAAGTAGGAGGGGTGTGGGGGGATGAAGGGCAAAAATGTAAAAGTAATGTTTTATTTATTTACATTTTTTAAACAAACTTTAACGAAAGCGCTTTTTCGGTGAAAGCGCTTTCATTAATGTGTGTTCGGTGATTGTGGATTCGGACTATTGAACTTTTGTTCAATAGTCCTAGATCTATATATATATATATATATATATATATATATATATATATATATATATATATATATATATATATATATATGTGTGTGTGTGTGTGTGTATATATATATATATATATATATATATATATATATATATATATATATATATATATATATATACATATACACACACACACAAACACACATACATATGTACACTCATAAATATTTATAAATGTGTAAATGTTTTGTAAATAAGAATTAGTTTTCTGTATAAGTAATAGACCTCTACTCGTTTTGGTAGGTGCCACAGGATCTTTTTCATCCATCTGAGCTGACACCAACTCAAGCAGGTGAGGCCTCTGTTTAATATCTCATTCGAAGGATGGCACACTCAGGAGTACAGTACTCTAATTATGCTGCAGTATAGTGTCAGCAATCAGTCTATCTTGTGTGGGAATAGTACCTACAAACTTCTGCATCAGAAGCAACTGTGCTACCTGTTGCATTACAGACACTGTATACAGAAGCATCTCCTAGGTGTATCTGATGCTATCTGTGTCATTATTCATCACAGATGGGTCTTGGATCCGAGCTCGGATCCGAGTTGGCAACATCTCAGACAGATCCAGAGCTCGAGCTCCTCCCCTTCCCATAGTCCCTTGATACCTTCTAATTCTCAGATTTTGTTTGCTGCTGAAATGCTTCAGATGTGGTCCAGGCTCAGCCTAGCAGTTTTTTCAGATAAGTGACCTTTTTGGGATTTTTTTTTTGCTCTATCTAGAGTTCCTTTCTGTTCTTAGCCTTTTTTAGGGATATTGTTATTTACAGAGTGTGTGTCTGTGTGTGTCTGTGTGTGTGTGTCTGTCTGTGTGTGTGTCTGTGTGTGTCTGTGTGTGTCTGTGTGTTTCTCCTTTGGTTTGGCTGAAAAGTGCTCTGGATTTAAATGTGGTTGGAAGATGCCATGTTCTGACTCACACGAGGAGTGTTTGTATTGTTTAGGGTGGGCACACCTGGAGGTTGAATGTAACATTTGCACCGCATTGAACCCTAACGCCCTTGTGGAGCACCGCAGTAAGTTTTTACTGAAGGATTTGGCTCAGGGTGGTCCTTTACTCTTGGGCTCCTCTTCCAAGCCCTCACAGGAGCCTAAGAATAGGCCTCCTCTTCCATCGGGAGGTCCTCTTCCTCTCTTTCTAAGAATCCAAAGCTTTCGGATCACAGATCCCTGGATCCAAGTCTAGCCTCTTCAGTTTCAGTTCCGAGGTCTATCATTCTGTGACTTTGGATCAGAGTTTCAGATTCAAGGCCTCGGTGGAGCGGTGGTCTTCAAATCTGAATAAAGGCAAGCAATCCCAGGATCTGACCAGGTTGTTGGATCCATCCAGCACATCCTCCAAATCATTGGATCCAACTAAGTTGTCTGATCCGACAGTTCTGTCGGATCCCATTGTAATTAAAGGTTCCCCTTCTCGATCCACTAGGAGGTCTGATCTGAGTCATCAGAGCCCCTTTCCTTCTTGGGGTCATAGGGCTGCGGGATCCAAGTGCAGATCCCCAGCAAGATCTGGTCATTCATCAGCTTCATCCAGATCCTCCAAAAGTTTCATTCTCTCAGACATGGATAGGATGATGAGGAGTTTCCTCAAGGCCCAAATCGACTTGGACTTGCTGCCATCCCCTGCCTGTGTGGCTAAGGGACCATCCCCATCCACAGGACTCTACTGTCCACTTCCAATCCAACAGGTTTTGGAATGTCAAGACCATGGGATTTCTAATGAGAGGCCAACTGTGTCAGGTATTTCCCCCCTTCTCAACACCATCAGATTCCGTAGCTGGCTCTGTTTCGCAGCTCAAGAACCAGGATGCGCCTTGTCTCAGAAGGGTCAATGCTAGTTCCCTAGGGGTGGGTTTGGGTCCGGATTTTCTGGACTGTTCCTTTCTCTTGGGGGCTTTGAGGCTCGACAGCTTGGGGCCGATATCATGTGGGGGCTTCAGTGCTGTGTCGGGGTCCCTTCTCCCTTCCCAGGTGGTCCTGGCCACCAGGGATGTGGGGCTTTGTCCAGTCCATCAGCCTTCCAGACAGTAGAGAGGATCTTCTCCAGTATGGCAGTGACTTCTCCATCTTCTCTAGGTCCTCCCCAGCCGTTCTCGGGTTTGGGTGCCGAGGCATCATCATCCATCTAGGGTCAGCCCTCTCCCGAGCTCCTTCAGATGGGCACTGCCCCACATGGGGTACCCATCTCTTCTGAGCCCTCCCCTGAGCTCACTGTGGAGGAACACACTCGGAAGCAAAGGTGTAAGAGGAGGCACTTGGACTTCCCCAAAGAGTCCCTCACTGAGGACATGGATTTTGAGGAGGGAGATGGGTCCCCCAGACTTCCACCTTAGGCGGTTTCCTTCAGGGGCATCCTGGAAGTCCTCAAGCAGAGAGGCGGTTGGTCTTCACAGTCCCTGTCTTCAGAGGAGTCTGTGTTCCTAAAAGCTTTTGGGAAAGGCTCGTCTTCTACCTGGGTTCCCCCCTGCTGATGAGCTTGTGGACCTTATCGCCAGCAGGGCTTGGAAGGAGCTGGTCACGATGGAACAGGTGCCCAAAAAAGCAGATAAGTTCCTCAGTCTTCCCAAGGATAGGTCTTTTTGGAGTAAAGGGGTCCTTGTTGATGCTGTCATGGTGGCTGCTACTGCTAAGGACCTATTTATGCAAAGCTCTTTGGTCCATCCCTTGAACAGGGAGTCTCAGGTGATTGACTGCTTTGGAAAGCGTGTGTTTGCCTCAGCTACTTTTGGTCTGAGTGCAACTAATTATTTGGCCCGTTTTTACCTGGCTTCAGAGGGATTTGGTTTTGGAGCTTACCTTGTATTTATTTATTTATTTGTTTACTTGACATTTGTTAACCGGGTTAGTCCAACTGAGCCTGGGGCCCATTTTCAGTGGAGACCCTAGAAGAAAAGCTCCAGATAATTTACAAATATTTAAAGTATAGCAACATGAACAAAGTGGTCAACTGTAAAACATACAACATGAGATATAATAGTAACAAATCACTCCTACCTCTTAGAGTTGTTGCCTCCAGAGAGTCTCAAGTTAGTCTCTTCGAGGCTGTCCACTCTGACTGCTTTAGCCAATGCTTCAATGAGGCTAATCTCCAATACTGCGGAGGACACCTCTTGAGTGGCAGGCACCAGCCATTGCTATCCAGTGGCATGCCTGGCTTCACCTTTGCGGGTTTACAGAACCCTTCAAGGTGTCATTCACTAATGCCCCCTTTGATGGTTTCACTTTACTTGGATGGTTTGTTAAGGAAACTTTAACACATAGTGACCAGGAAGGCAAGACTCTTTCCACAGTAGGGATTAAGTTTTCTTCCTCCCCAGTGATGCTTTACTAAGACCCAGAGGGGAAGTAAGCAGGTTTGGTTCTGGAAGACTCAGTCTTCCTTTCAGGATGCTTCCCAGGAATCCTCTTCAGCAGGCCCGGGGCAGGGGATTCAACAGTAGATGCAGCCCTAGGGGCAGAGAGGGCCTGCAGACCCAGGGCTCCCGGGAACCCTTATCAGAGAAGCCCTTCCAGTGCTTCTGAAGAGCTGTCTGATTGTCCTGCCCTGGAGGCATTTGGGAGTCAACTCTCCCTTCACCCACTAGCTAGGATAAGTCTCACCTCCAATCGGTGTGTGCTAAGAATCATTTCTGGGGGTTACTCCATTCCCTTCTCCCAGCTCCCTCCAATTCAGAATTTTCTCTCAGATGTACCACCCTGCCAAAGGGAGTTGGCCTGTCTCAAGGTGCAAGACCTCCTTCAAAAAAGAGACATTCAAGACATCGCAACAGGACAGTGAGTGCCTGGAACATACTCTCGCTTATTTTTTTGTGCTGAAGAAGACCGGGGCCCTCTGTCTGATTCTGGGCTTCAGCAAGCTAAATCTGTCGATCAAGAAGTCCAAGTTCCAGGCGCTCACTCTTCAGTCCATTTTGCCTCTCTTGCGCAAGTACGATTGGATGTGCTTAGTGGATCTGAAGGATGCGTACTATCATATAACGATCAATAGATGCTCCAAGAGACATTTATACTTTTAGTTAGGGGCCAGTCATTACCAGTTCAGAGCCCTGCCCTTTGGACTCACCACAGTCCCCTGGGTGTTTACCAAATGTATGGCAGTGGTGGCAGCTCTTCTCCAGCTGCAAGGTTTCCAGGTTTTTCCATCCTAGGACAATTGGCATCTCATGGCTCTCACTAGGCATCGACTATCTCTGACCACCAGTATGTCCTCAGTCTTTTCCAGCATCTAAGCCTCACGGTGAATCTTCCCAAGTCTAATCTCATTTCAAGCCAAAACCTGGAGTTCATCGGTGTCCAGCTGGACACTGTATCAGATACTGCAGCACTGCCTCCTCACAGAGTCCATTTGAGTTCAAGAGCAGATCTCTCTTTTGCTGGATCTAGCACGCCCATCTGTTCACAGAGGCGATCTCTGCTTAACATATAAGGCCATGTCAAACCCAGAGCAGTTGGACATGCTACACTTAAAGAAATCCCAATCCCTCAGAGCCACATGTTCCAGGAATTGAAACCTTGTTATCACAATAAACAAAACATGCTGGAGGGATAAGTTCCTGACCCAGAGACTCCCCAGACCCTGGAATAGACTGCCCATACATGTCAAGCAGAGCGCCTCCTTGGCCCTCTTCAAAAGGAACCATGACGATTGGATGGGAGAAAGGAAATTCACCCCAGGGATCACGTCAGTCGCCCTGCTAGACAGGGGTCCAGGGAAGTAAATAGTGTGGGAAGAAATAGCCAGGGAATTGTTATGGCTAGGCTTGTATAGGCCGTAGGGCTGATAGCCTAGTACCAACCTATGAACCTATGAAATCGATTTTCCAAATGTTAGGGTCTATGGCAGCTGCCATTCAGTTAGTGCCTCTTAGCAGGTATCACATGCGGGTTCTCCAATGGATCTGGCAGTCCAGTAGTCCATTCTGTCTCAGCCTATGTCCATGACGATAAAGTTGACTCAGGTGTGCAGGAATCATCTTGATTGGTGGCTTCATTCTTGGGATCTGTTTCTAGGCAGGCCGTTTTGTCTTCCCCCACCCAAGGCCACAGTGACCATGGATGCCTCCCTGTTCAGGTGGGGTGGCATTTTCATGGCAGGACAGTTCAAGACATGTGGTTTTTCCCAAAGACCATAAACGTGTAGGAGATGACAGTAGTTCTCCTAACGCTGCAAATATTTCAGGAGTGCCTCCCTCTGAGGACCATAGCAATTCAGATTGAGAACATGGCTTTTTTCTGGTATATCAACAAGCAAGGGGGAACATGGTCTAATCCTCTCTGCAGAGAGGCCATGTGGGAATGGGCAATGTCTTCCAGGCTCTTTGTTCTTGCAACTCATATACCTCAGAGTTCCATCGTGTTGGCTGACAGACTCAGCAGATCCATCTTGAGTCCTTACAAGTGGTCGCTGAATCCGTTCGTGGCAAGACGAATCTTCAACCATTGGGTCAGCCTTGTTGCAACCCTTTTGCTTCCCAATCAACCACAAATGCAGCAATTACTTTGCCCCGATCCCCCCACCAGGGGAGTCACCCAAGGATGATTGGTCTCTGGGTCTTCTCTGTGCTTATCCTCTTATTCCACTAATATCCAAAGTCCTACAAAAAGCTCATCGCCTGAAAACTCCTCTCATCCTCTTTGCGCCTTTCTGGTCTCATCAGGTGTAGTTCTCCTTCCTAAAATCTCATCTGAAATATCCACCTTCCATACTGAATCCGATTCCGGATCTCATTTCCCATCCCTGGGGGCTTCCACTTCCCAGTCTCCGGACCCGTTAACCGAATGGTTTCTCCAGTTCCAGTAATCATTTCACAGTCCAGGCTTCCTTCTCTGGTGAGGAGAATTATTTTGGCTTCTCAAAAGCCATTTGTGAAGAAGGTGTATTCCAGTAAATGGAAAAGGTTTTCCACTTGGGCCAGACAACAGAATCTGGATCCCTTTTCAGCTCCTATTCCTGATGTTTTGCTCTTCTTATCTTCCCTATTTCAGGAAGGGGTGAGTTTTTCTACCATTAAGCTCCAGTTGGCTGCCATCTCTAATTTCCATATCAACGATAAGCCTACCTTTTCTTCCAAACTGTGCAAAGCATTTCTGAAAATAGTTTTTCTTCCTAGACCTCCTGTTAAGGATCCATCCCCTCCATGGGATTTGACCTTGGTGCTGCAGTCCCTAACAGAAAAACCTTTTGAACCAGCTGGTTTATGTGATATCCAATTCCTTTCCCAGAAGATGGCCTTTTTACTGGCCCTTACTTCTGCCAAGAGAGTCTCAGAACTTCAGGCTGTGTGCATTAAGCCACCGTTCATGATCTTTTATAAGGACAGTGTCACTTAGAACTAATCCTTCCTTTCTCACTAAAATGGCCTTAGAAGCTAATCTGAATCAATCGATTCAACTGCCAGTCTTCTTCCTTAATTATTCTAATAAAGGAGAATATATCTTGCATTGTTTAGATGTCCACAGGCAATTACATTTTTATCTAGAAAGGACTGTGGAGTTTAGAAAGTTGGAACAGATTTTTGTGGCCTTCTCTCAAAACAGAAAGGGCTGGGCAGTTTCCAAAGTGATTATTAACAGGTAGATTGCTAGTTGTATTTCATCTATTTATGCTAGTAGGCATTTCTAATTATCCAGACCAGTTAAGGCCCACTCTGCTAGGTCTGTTGCTACATCATCAGCCTTCTTGGCTAGACTGTTCCTTCATTAGAATTGTGCTGCTGCAACATGGTTTAATCTACATACTTTTATTTCACACTACAAATTGGACTTTGTGTCTAGGAACAGGGCTTCCTTTGTTTCCTCCATGCTCCAGCATATTCTTCCTTGAGGCCTCCCAGGATACATAGTAGCTGAGGACTCTGACCCATTTGTGATGAATAATCACACGAATAGCATCAGATAAAGAGTTTTGTACTTACCATAACTTGGCATCTATGCTATCCAGTGTCATTATTCATCACACTCCTGACCTCCTTCCCCCTTCCTTCTGAGGGTTCTGATGAGGCTGAGATGACTTGTATTTGGTGAGAAGTTTTTTGCCTTCTGTTGTAATTGGTTCTGCATTTCTACTGATTTAGCAAACTCTTAGTAAGGGATTGTGGGAAGGGGAGGAGCTTAAGCTCTGGATCTGTCTGAGAAGTTGCTAGCTCAGATCCAAGGTTGGATCCAAGAACCATCTCTGATGAATAATAACACTGGCTAGCACAGATGTCAAGTTATGGTAAGTACATAACTCTTTTTTTTTCAGGACAAGCTCACTACACAGTAGGGTTTTATGGGTTTGTCCAACAGATACCTCAGTTATCTGAACCAGCACACTGCCCTGTGTTGATAAACTGAGACCTCATGGTCTGTTATGTAAGTGTGTAAAACCTATGGCCTTCCATGTTGTGGCAGTACTGCAATGCCAGTTATCAATCTTTGGACCAAAATACATTTGCGCCAATTATACTTTGGCGTAATCTTGCATTTTACATCATTCATGATTCATACATCATTGTTCATCATTATAGACCGACTATAAAAGCACAAAAGTCCGAATACAATTTACCGTTTGGAGTTAGATCAGTCAAACCCATCCAGACATCTTCACTGTTCCCCCCTTTAGTGTTGATATCCTGCAGTAGACCTATAGTCATTAATGATACCCTACCAAGATGCTTCCAATGGCTCCAGGTAGGCAAAATACCTCAAGTTACATTTAGTTACATATTCAGAAATAGTTTCCTTTTTGCAGGTTCTTTAGGGTAACCTGCTTGTTTACTAACATAAACTCCATTTGAACAGCCTGTAGCTGGAGCTTGAGAGTATCCATGCAGGACGTGCCCTGTGGTACAGTACCAGATAGGATGTATACCATCCCAATGTGAAAAAGTCTGATTCCAGAACAAACCAATATTATTTTGTAGAGGATAGATCTACTATATGAGTCTAGTACTTTTCAACCTCCTACTTGAGTACTGGCACCTTCCCAGGCAGTATCAGGTCACTAAAATGTCCCAATAGCCAGAGGTTCCTATGGCTAGACATTGGCAAATGAACAATCTTAATCAGTCCCATTTCTACCTAACATTTACCAGCCCCCATCATTTGTGCTACAGGTAGTGAGCCTACAAAGTAGCTCCACACAAGTTTTTAGGCTGAGTTTTACAGGGATCATGACTATGTAAGGCCACCATATGCCCCTCACACCAGACCTGTTTGCAACAATGAATCATTTTATTCCTGTTCCAAGAGAGTTTTTGTTGGTGTATCAAACAGTCTGGACTGTGGTTCGTTTTGGGGATGATTTGTGACAGTCTACCGTTTTACCATTTCAGAACTACAAGGCTCTAAGTAACATAACGTTAAAGCTAACAAGGTCATGCAAAACCCCTCCACCACAAAAAGGTTATTATAAGGTCAACAAAAATTAGCTATAATATTTAAACAGCATCTAAACATCCAGATCTTAAAATCATCAGATCCACAAATAGGCAATGAAGAAATAATATATACCAACCTCAAAATTAACCAAAACAAAACCATCAACATAATTGGATGCTACTTCCCACCTGGCCAAAACATCCCTCCACTAGAAAACCTCCTCAGCTGGTCTACCCACCATCTCCCCCAAGAAACTATCATCTTAGGTGATTTCAATATTGACTGGCAATCCTGTTCTGGCAACAATCCAACCCATCATGTACACCTTCATGGCTTCACCCAACTAGTCCAGTCACCAACAAGGATAAATAAAAACTCCAGCAAGCACACTACCCTGGATTGGATACTAGTCAGTAAGAACCCCAGTCATATATAACAGGCTGCTTATCAGATAGCCTCAGTGATCACTCCCCAACATTCCTACTCAAAAATACCTGTACCAAGCTAAACCTGTCATCTATCGTCAAATACGTAAAAATAAACTTTAACCCACTCACATTCATCTCATCCCTCAAAGAATGTAACTGGCATGCTCTAAAGTACCTCAGTCTAGATGACGAGTTGAATTTTTAATACTACCTTCCTGAACATTCTTAATTACCATGCCCCCATAAGATTTTCCAGAACCAAAGCACAACCCTCCCCATGGCTACAGAAAACCACTAAGTCAGAAATGAAAACTGGGATAAAGCCTGGGAGCACTGGCGCAAAACCAAAACCCCACAGCTAGACAGAAATTCCTAGAACTACAATAGAGTCAAAAGCTAATAAAACGGGACAAATTCCAATACTACCAGTCTGCCCTAGACTCCTCACAACACAGCCCCAAACAATTCTGGTCCTCCATAAACTCCATCCTCCACCCAGGTAAAGTCAGTACCCCTCCTCCTAACATCCCTCACTCCTCAGAAAATATTGCTACCTCATTCAACACACACTTCACCCAAACCATACTATCACTAGCTAAACAACACAACCCCTCTCCCCTCCAACCCACACCTTCAACTAGTAATCTCCCCACTGCCTTCTCTTTTTCTCCTGCACCTACCTCCAACATAAAAAAACTCTTAACTAAACTTAAACCCACCAAATTAGCAGCAGACAACCTCCCAAGTGAATACCTACAAATCGCAGCTGATGCTCTGGCCTACCCAGTATCCATCTTAAGTAACCGATCTCTGTCAGAAAGTTACGTTCCCACATTGTGGAAAGTCTCACATATAATTCCCCTCCACAAAGGCGGACCCTCTGCAGAACTAACCAATTACCGCCCCATAGCTATTCTCTCTCCACTCTCCAAAATACTAGAGAGATGCATACACTCTCAGGTCTCACACTACCTCCTTACTAACAACCTCCTTTCCAGTACTCAGCATGGTTTCCGACCAAACCATAGCACCACCACTGCCTTACTCTCCTTTACTAACACTATCCTTCAGCATAAAAACAATGGCTATCTCTCCTCTGCTACTTTCCTAGACCTATCTAAAGCATTTGACATGGTCCCACACAAACAACTTATCACTGTCCTCAATAACCTATCCTTCTCACAATCAGTCACCAACTGGTTTCAGAGTTACCTGTCTGACCGCCAACAATCCGTTGTATGGCAGAATGACACATCTCCCCAACTACCTGTCTCCATAGGGGTTCCCTAGTGATCCATCCTTGGACCCCTACTTTTCTCTGTTTACACCAATAATCTAGCCTCTGCCACCAAACATGGCACACTCATACAATACGCAGATGACTCGACCATCATCTGCTCAGCCCAGTCCCTACCCAAACTGCAAAAAAGTCACACAGGAAGCCTTTTCCTCTGTTGAAACATGGTTATCCGATGCCCAGTTAATACTCAACCCAAACAAAACTAAACTTCTCATCTTCCAACCCACCAAACATACTCAAAACAACTCTCACTTTAACATCACAGCAAAAGACAACACCACTATATACCCAACTGAACACACCAAATTGCTAGGAGTGGAAATAGACAATAAACTAAAATTTGACATTCACATATCCATGACCATAAAAAGTCCACAAAAACTAGGAGCATTATACAGAAATAAACAATTTCTCACCAAAGCAGCAAAGATTTCAATAGCAAATTCCCACCTTATCTCCACCCTACTTTATGCCTCTCCAGTATATACCAACCTAAGGCAATGTGATCTAAACAAGCTAGAGACCTGCTACAACAAAATCGCCAAATTCACCACAGGGCATCCTACCGTAGTCACCACTGTCTCTCACTTGCTGAACTGGGCTGGCTTGAACTCCCTCACCTCCTTCAGTGGTATCAACTCTCACTCGCCCACAAACTAGTAAACCATCCACTAAATGTCCCATCCCTCCAGAATCTACTCCAACCCTATCGCACCACCAGACCACTAAGATCCAGCAACAAAAATCACTTGCAGATCACTAAAGCCAATAACTCTGCTGGTAAAGCACTATTCTCTTGCGCCATAGCCAAATTATGGAACTCACTCCCACCCACAATTACCTCCGTACCATCATGCACCAACTTCAAAACTTTATTAAAAGCACACCTAAAAACATGCTGGCTATGCCCTTGCAACTCCCACTCTAATATCATCCACCCCATCCAACTACTACCTTTCTTTCACCTCCACTAACTACCTTGATGATAGCAAGCTCAGATGCTCATAAGCCTAGTACTTATTATACAGCAGGAACTTCTTATTGTAACATTTGTTAATGTCTGTTATGTACTTCACAGATAAAGATTCTAGTTGTCTACTGATGTACTATGTTCTTCATCTGTAAATATGTTGTAAGTAATTGCTATGTAAATTGTTAATCGCTATGTAATCCAATGTAACTACTGTCTGTTTATTTTACTGTGGAGCTTTTCTCCCCGGGCCTCTGCTGAAAATGGACCCACGTCCAGTCGGACACTCCCGGTCAACAAATTTAAATAAATAAATAAATACATTAATGTACATCTGCACAGTAAACCTCATGGAACTTCACCAAATCTCCCTGACTTGGAATGGAAACTTATAACAATGCGCATGTACCAGTGATTTCTCCACTCCAACAACTTAAGTATTTTAAGGAGGGGGTAAAGCAGTTAGCCAATACTCTCCTATAACATGCTGTAGTATTTTTCCCTGCCAGTGTGGCAGATTGGTTGAGGTGCCCCTTTGTATCATATAGCTTATAGGATTCCTACATGCTGATCAAAACAAGCCACATATTTTTTTCAGAATTTTGTGAAAACTCTCGTAGATAAAACAAATAATATAAAATGGAAAGCACTTTTCATTAGCAGTTGTATATTTTCTTTATGCAGAAGGAAAGAATGGGAACGCATTCCCAAAATCTACCTTGACACAGAATTAGACTTCCTTTTTTGAACAGTGTTTTTCTCAAGCTTCCTTTCTAAATTACTGCTTCAGAGCTCTATTTATGGTGCTTTGTTTGCTGGGTTACAATGTGTTTTGCTTCAGGCTATTTTTCATTGCTAATTGATTTGCTTTGCTCACCCTTGCACTGGGCTTTTTTTGTTCCAAGAGCTGGCACACCAGAATGCATAAAGAAAGATGAAAAGGAAACTGAAAAGCTTTGATCTGTGAAGAAAGCTTAGTGAAGTAAAACCTTTGTTCCCATTTCCCCTATGCAGTTTTGCTTATGGTAGTCGACAGAGCATGAATGAGATGAGCTCATCAAGTGGGAATTTCCCATAGTTTCCATTTTACCAGACAAGATGCACTTCTGGTTTATTCTCAGTCTGAAGGGTTTCTCTCTTTTACATGGATAACTGAGAGTGACTCTTTCGCCTCTTTGTTTTTCAGGAACTGCAGTTCATTGAATACTTCTGAGTCTCGCCTTTTAGTAGTTTCATTTCTTCTGTCTGCCTTTTTTTAATTTTGAATTGTTTACATATTGTTTCTGCACACATTTGTATATGTTTTGCTTTTCATAAACTTTTTCCATTGGTGAGTTTTTTCACAGGAAAGCAAGACTGCAGGCTGTAATGTTATGAAAATAAATAAATATATATGTACTTCCCGTATGTATTGATTGGGATTTACTAGGAATTCCATGTCTTGGAAATATTAGTTGAAGAAATGATACCTAATAACTAGTTTGCCCAATGCCATAGTGTAACCATTTGCCTTGTGCTGCTGTGAAGATTTGCCTGCAGACATTCATAGTGAGGTCGTATCAGGGAAGTACTGTATAAATGGTACATGACCCCTGTCTTCCACCTTTTCTGCACTGTAAATGTAAAACTCCCTCACCTCTCCCACATATTTACTACACAATCACATTGCTTTGAATTGTAGACCCTCCCCCACATGTAATGTAACCAAGCACATGTAATTTTAACACAGTGCTGATGTTTTTACATATGTTAAATAAACACGTTTTCCGAGGCTGGAACTGTAGGAAAATCATTTTCCATCTGTCAGAATTCACAGCACCCCTAATCCTTTGAGGACATACTCCAGTGATTAAACTGTCCCAAATAAAAAAAATAGATAACCTCTTCTCCTTTGTGCTGTATGGCAACTCAGAGGATTAAAACTATGAACTGTTAACAGGCTATTTCCGCTAGTCCAGGGTTTGAGTCCTTCACTTTCCGTTTGCTTCTTGTATGATTCTGAGCAAGCACACTTAATTGGACATTGCTGTAGTGCTATTGGAAAATTAGTTCCTCGGTTGTCTCTTTGTCTGCATGTCTTGTAACTAAAACGAAATTACAACAGAAATGGATACATAAATTCTTTCCAGTTTTGAGATCACCCTCCCCCTTCTTACATTACTTCATGATCTATCAAAATCCTATCATTTTTCCTGTTTACAGTTACTGCCACTTAACAGAAACTGTCTTCCACCAAGTATCGATACTGTGACTAACGAGTCCCTTGTAGAGGAAGGATGCTTCATGTGTTTAGTCATTCCAGGTGGCTGCAGCAGAGAATGGTATAAGCCTTCTACGAAAAGGAGGTGGGGATTTACTAAGATGTTACCATGGAGGTGTATGTGTACATTGTACTGATAAGCCAGCAGTATAGTGCATCAGAGAGTCTGCTGGCAGCTAATCGCTTGGGGTTCCTGAACTGTGCCAGCCCCACTCACAAATGTTTCACTGATGTTCAAAAAAAGAAATGGCTGTGCGGAAGCACATTGTGGCTTGCTTTTGATCCATAACCATTATGCAGTATCTAACACTACTGTGGTGATAAAATTGTCGCCTCACAGCAAGGCGTTGTCACGTTCGATTCTCAGCTAGAGCATCTTCTGTGTGGAGGCATGCGTGAATGGGCGTGCCTTCGTTGAAGGTTGTGCGTCAGGGCTAGTAACTCGGCACGTAAAAATCCACTACCAAACATTAGCGGACCCCTAATCGGGATAAGCCGAAAGAAACAACAACAACTTTAAGAAATAGTGATATCTGTAGTTGGTACTAAAGCAGTAGTAAAAAACTCAATGTCACAAGTAACTGGGAAAGAACCTTCTGAACACCAATAATCCTGTCATGTGGTTAGCTGCTAGCAAAGAAGCAGAGTTTAAGGGAAGCTGAAAATGTGGAAGTAATTTAATGGCTTCTGCTTTCTGATTCCAGACAATGCTGCACGTGTTCTGAGACACAGACAAGCTAAGTACTTGTGCATGGTCAATGGGGGAGCTAGTGATATGTCTGTACATCTATCATACAACTTTTAAATAATTTTATGTATGTGTACATTCACAGTCATGATGCAGTACATATGAATGGTCTGCACATTATAATGCTTTCATTTTACAGTGTCCTTTTGACACACAAGAATTTCATATTCGAGTAGTGATTCACATTTACACATATCTAGATGCAATGTACAGTGTTACTATGAGAAAACCACCTCAGTGTACAAACCTGGGGTGGCATTGAATCGCTGCCTAATAGATAAGAAAAAAGGAGGAATGGGTCTGTGTGACAGGATGGGGTGGGGGTAGGAGTGTAAGATACTGGATTATGCTGTCTGGTCCCCATTATTAAACCGCATGTCTTTTTGTTGCAGCATTCATGTGGAACATTATGGGAAACAGTTAACATTCAGATATTAGATTGATATCCCACATTGTCTCTCTAATACTGAAAATCATCAATCTTTGTTATCCTGCCATGCAATCTCTCTGTAAAGATCTCACGTGTCAGTACCCTTATCTACTCTGATAGACTAAAAAGCCTGTCTTTCTGCTGAGTATCGTACAGACTCCTGATGAGTAATTTCTGCTTAGCATTCCATACTGTGATTGACGCAGCACTCTTTTTCACCTAAATATAACCACTGGGAAAACAAGCACCCAGCTTTATAGGCCTGAACTTTTACTATGGTATCCTTAACATCACCACAGGCTTTGTGCCCACTGAATGGCGCACTGTGATGGATGTTCTTCATGTTTCACTGTTGCAGTCATTACATTTGGGTAATCTGCTGGCAGGTTGCCCTCATTCGGCCTGAATAACAAAGTCTTGGGTCCTGCGACAGTTGCTGTTTCCTCTTCCATGACGTCAGGTCGTCAGGGGTATAAAACATGCAGCCAATGCCATTTTATTCAGTCTTTCTTGCCGTGTGGTGCCCGAAGCAGAAGCAATTTGCAAGTGCCGGTCAGCCGACTCCTGAAATTTTCGCATTCGAGTTTCAGAACCGAAGTCTTCAACTAAAGCTAAGTACCCCATTGGGGAAACTTTTTCTTGCTCCTTACTGATGTCAGTAAAATTAATAATTGCATTACTTGCGGGAAGCAAATACCTCATAAGGATTTTCATTTGTACTGTATTCCTTGCCTAGGCCCAGATCATAACATGCCTTGCTGTCGGTTTTGTGCTAGATTTAACCAATGTACTATTAAGTGTCGGTATATTTTTGCTTCTAAATATTTTGGATCAAGATTTAATTACCCTGAAATGTCATAGGTTAGCAATCCGACTAACGGAGTTCACAAAAAATGCAAAGAAAAAGACAGAGACAGACCGTCAAGGTCCAGAACCGATGACGAAACTTCTAAGCCAGTTGCCGGTTCACCGGTACTCAGTGAGGTGCTTTCACAGCCCCTGATACCCACTACTTTTGAGTTGCAGGCCTCTACCGAGACCCATGTGGAGTCCAGTATGCCGCGAGATTCTCAGAGTATTGAACCCGTGGATGTTTCTCCCTTGGATGGGTCTGGAGCCACTGAGCAGGCACCGGCTTCTGAGGGTGTTTTCAGGCCTTAACATTTTTATATAAAACCGACGCCAGTCTCAAAAACAAGATCAAAAACATGTTATATGTCTAAATAAACGATGCATGAGCCACGTGCTCAGGGCCCTATGCCTAAAAAACAGATGATCAAAATGGCTGAGGACTTAATTACCTTGTTCAGGAGTTCCCACCCTTGCTAAGAGGCCTAGTCAAGGCACTGATTATGAGTATTCAGATCAGGTTTCCATTTCTTCTGATTCCTCTTCTGATCAGGAATTTTCTATTCCACCCTATGAGGATTCTGATGCGGAAGAATCCATCCCATCTGCATCTCCTCCTAAGGATTACTCTTTTGGAGAAACCTTGCATACTTTAAGGGACCATTTTCACTGGGAGAGTCAGGATTTCTCTGAATCAAAAAAGAGGCTTAGGGATTTCCTTCTTCTTCCTCAGCATAGGCCTTTGGTAATACCTTCTGTATTAGACATTGTTGATGATGTGTTTTCGGAATCAAGCATGGCTCCTGATTCCCTACCTCCGGCTCCTAGTAAGCCAAACAGACATTACAGGGTTCCTGACTCCCACAAATTTCTATTCAAAAATCCTGCTGCTGATCCTGAGACTATCTCACAGTGTCTCAAAGGTGAAGGTTTATACATCTGCAGCCTTGGCAATTAGGGCCTTAAACTGCCAGTTTCATATGCTTAAATATGAACAGCATGTTATGGACTTATTGAAACAGAAAATTATGTTAATTTCTGATTGTGTGGAAAATAAAGAATTACAGGAATTATTGCATTCAGCAGAACAGGTTGTAAAGCGTACTTTGCAATGTGGTTTTGATTCCTTGGAGGCCTCTTGCAGGGCCGCAGTTACTGGATCTGTGATTAGAAGGCATGCCTGGCTCAAGGAGCAAAATCTGCCTGATCATGTTAAAGCTAAATTGTTGGATGCCCCCTTGCAGCTTGATCCTCTGTTTGGTAATAAGGCAGAAGAGGTTTTAAAGAAAATGGAAGACAAAGCTAAATCTATGCAAACTGTAAAAGATTTCTTACAAGTGCAGCCACCCAGGTACAGTACGCACTGACCTACTAAAAATTGGTCCTTTCCTGTGTCCAGCAGAGCCTCTCAAGGCAAATCCAGGTGCTCTAAAGGCTCTATATACCAATCACAGGGTTCTTACAGGTCAAAGCAATGGGGTGCCTCCACCTCCAAATCTGGAGGAAACAAAGCACAACCCTACAGTAAGTAGTCTCAATGACTTCCCTCTACCTTCACCAAGCACTTATTTTTTGGCAGCCCCCTTGGGGCGAAAATTAGCACTTCATGCTCAAAATTGGCAGTTAATTACCCAGGACAAGTGGGTATTAAACATAGTATCCCAGGGGTACAGATTTCATTTCCATACTTTGCCAGTTCCAAACGGTTGGCCATATCTGCCACAAAAATCAGTGGGCAGAGGCTCAGAAATAAGTTATATCCCTCATGGATATGGGGACTATTCAACCAGTTCCAGAAAAGGAAAAAGGCAAATGTTTTCATTCAAGACTTTTCCTGGTACCCAGAAAAGACAATGCCTGATGTCCAATACTGGACTTATCGATTTTGAACACGATCCTGGACATTCCAAAATTCAAAATGCTGACTTTACAACAGCTACTGCCTATGCTGGGCAGGAACGCTTGGTTAGTGACTCTAGACTTAAGAGGCATACCTGCATATCCCAATAAGGGAATCGTGCAGAAGATACCTCTGCTTCAAGGCAGGTTTTTTGCATTGCCAATTCTCTGCACTGCTCTTTGGCTTATCTTCTGCGCCCAGGGTCTTTACAAAGTGCCTGGCACCAGTAATTGCATTCTGCAGACAAAGAAGCATACAAATTTATCCTTATCTGGACGATTGTCTCATTCAAGCAGAGGACAAGAACACTCTTCTTCAACATCTGGCATTTGTAAAAAGGCTTCTAACATGCCTAGGGTATACAATAAATGAAAAGAAATCCCAACTGGTACCCTCTCAAATAATTACATTCCTGGGTGCAAGCTTGAATACAACTGCCCAGATGACTTACCTTACGCCAGACAAACAAAGGCAACTGACAACATACTTCAAACAAATGGCAACAGAAACCCAGTTATCTGCAAGACAAATTCTGCAGGCTTTGGGGTTCATGGCATCCTGCATTCTACTAATTCCATATGCGAGACTACATATGAGGAAATTTCAATGGTACCTAAAAAGTTTATGGAGTCAACATTGTCACAGTCTGGAAACAATGATTCCTCTCATTCCCTGCCTACAACAAGAGTTTCTTTGGTGAGCAGAGACATGTCACCAAAACAAGGGACTGTCATTCACTCTACCCCCTGCCACCCAAACCCTAACGACAGATGCATCAGACTATGCTTGGGGGGCCCACCTGGCGGGGAAGATGCATTCAGGGTAAATGGAGCCCAAAACAAATGCATCTGCATATCAACCAGAAAGAGATGCTAGCTGTTCAGAATGCTCTGATAGCCTTCAAAGACTTACTTCATCCAGGACAACTACTGATAAAGATGGACAACACCACGGTTATGTGGTACATAAACCAGCAGGGGGGGTACACATTCTTACCCCCTTTGCAGACTAGCAGTGGCATTGTGGAGCACAGCTTTGACTTGCCAAATACATTTTCAAGCTCAATTCCTGCCAGGAAAACAAAATACTCTGGCAGACGACCTAAGCAGAAATCTTATGGACCTGCACGAGTGGAAACTGGATCCACAAATCTTCAGCATGTTAACACAGAAATGGGGGAGCCCAAACATAGATCTATTTGCCTCTCCCCAAAATTATCAACTGGACAAATTCTGCACAAGGACTTATCACAGACAAGCATGGAAAGTGGATGCCCTATCCTTCAGTTGGAAAAACCTATCAGTCTATGCCTTTCCCCCTCTGCCTCTTCTCTCCCAAGGTCTTACTAAAGGTCAGACAGGAAAAAACAAAAATGATCCTAATTGCTCAGGACTGGCCTCGCCAGCACTGGTACCCAATTCTAAGGAATATGTCTCAACTCCCTCCTTGGTACTTGCCTCAAATACCTCATCTACTGTCTCAGCAGAACAATCAAATTCTGCACACGGCTCCAAACTCTGAACCTTGCAGCATGGCTGATCATTTAATTATTCAAACAACATCTCTCAGTAAATCTGTGATGGATGTCATTTTGGAAGCCAGAAGGCCTAGTACTAGAAAATCTTATGCTGATAAATGGAAGAGATTCTGTGCTTGGAACCAAGCACAAGGAACGGACACAGCAAAGCCCAATATCCCTCAGATTTTACAATATTTGACTGAGATGCTTGACAAGGGCCTTCAATAAAAATCCATGCATCTGCCATCTCGGCTCATTACAACACGGAGCATCCCCTCTTTTCTCATTCTCTGCTTAAAAAGTATCTTAGAGGGGCCAAAAATTTAAGGCCTCCCAGAAGATCACCAACTCCTGCATGGGACCTCAATTTTGTACTGGAAAAACTCACCCTGCCTCCTTTTTATCAGCAGCTACTGCGGATATAAAATTTTTATCTTGGAAAACAGCTTTCCTCTTGGCAATCACTTCAGCAAGTAGGGTTTCAGAACTACAGGCTCTCATGGCTGTGGAGCCTTTTATTACATTTTACCCGGACAGGGTGTCCCTCAGGACCAATCCTTCTTTTATGCCTAAGGTGGTATCCAGTTTGGCTCTTAAAACCAAACAATTCACCTGCCAACATTTTACCCAAATCCGCAGAACAAGGGGTAGTGGATTCTGCATTCATTGGATGTACACAGACAACTAAGATTCTACTTAAACAGGACCAAATCTGTAAGAAAGTCTGAGCAACTACTGGTGGCATTTGCTGCAGGATCAGAGGGGAAGGCTGTATCAAAGCAGACTATTTCTAAGTGGATAGGCCACTGCATTCGTTTCTGCTACTTGCACTATGATAAACCTGTGCCCAAGGGGGTCAGGTCACATTCCACCAGGGCTGCCTCTACCTCAGCAGCTTTTCTCAGAGGAGTTCCAACCAAAGACATTTTAGAAGCTGCTACTTGGAGCTCTTTTCATACCTTCACAAAACATTATCATTTGCCTCTCTTCTCCAAATCCAGGGCAGACTTTGCCACTGCAGTTCTGCAGGGCCTTATAGCCGCTCCTAATGCTATTTAGTTCCATCCTACCATCCATAGCTTTGGGATTCTAACCAAATGTAATGACTGCAACAGTGAAACAGGAAGAACATAGTACAGTTGTGTACACTTACCTTAAATGTAGATGTTCGAGTGTGTTTACTGTTGCAGTTCGGGTTACCCACTCGCCATCC
The DNA here is from genome assembly GCF_019279795.1 of Protopterus annectens. Classification (NCBI taxonomy): domain Eukaryota; kingdom Metazoa; phylum Chordata; order Ceratodontiformes; family Protopteridae; genus Protopterus; species Protopterus annectens. The sequence goes on from NC_056747.1 coordinate 875,952,872, forward strand.
CCCTTTTCTATAACTTCTCTTTCCTTCACTGTATTTGCTTTTAGATGAAGGTAAAGTTTATGTTGCTAAAAGTGCATTTACATATATTTCTGTTTATATATATATATATATATATATATATATATATATATATATATATATATATATATATATATATCTACATACATTTGCTCCCCATTTGGGGGGCACCTGACATCTGGGGCAAGAAAAACTGAATAAAATGGTGTCGGCTGCATGTTTTATACCCCTGACGACCTGATATCATGGAAGAGGAGACTACAACTGACGCAGGACCCAAGACTTTGTTATTCAGGCCGACTGAGGGCAACCTGCCAGCAGATTACCCAAATGTAATGACTGCAACAGTGAATACACTTGAACATCTACATTTATGGTAAGTGTACACAACTGTACTTTATCCCACTCCACAAAGTGGAGCCACGACGGACCCCGGGAACTACCGCCCCATTAGCCTGACAAGCCTGGTCTGCAAGGCCATGGAACGTGTCATCATGAAACTCATAAACAAAGACATTGGTAAACTCCAAACTCTGGACCCTACCCAGTTCGGGTTTGTAAAAGGCAGATCATGTGTCCTAAACCTGATTTACTTCTTTGAAGCAGTCACCAAAGAAGTCATAGATGAGGGTAAGTTGGTTCACACAGCTTATCTAGATCTCGTCAAGGCTTTCAACACCATCCCCCACTCCGGAATTGTAGATAAGTTCACTAAACTCGGTATAAATCCCTATGTCACAAGATGGGTTGCCAACTGGCTCATGGACGGAACCCACACTGTGAAAGTAGCAGACTCCAAATCTGCCTTCAGACCAGTGACAAGTGGAGTACCACAGGGTTCAGTCCTGGGTCCTCTCCTGTTTGGCATCTACTTCCCTGAAGTACAGGCTAACACAGAAGGTCTTTGGCTAACAAAGTTTGCAGATGACTGCAAACTAGGAGCCATAATCGAAACACCCAACGATGTGGACATACTACAAAAGAGCCTCACTGAGACAGATGCCTGGTGTCAAAGCCATGGCCTGAAGCTCAATACCAAAAAGTGTATTGTCATCCTCTTTGGTAAAAACTCTGTACCCATGAACTACCACATAAGTGGTAGTCTACTTAACACCGAAAGTGTGATAAGAGACCTTGGGACACAGGTAGACAGTAGTCTCTCCTTTGATAATCAAATCACCACAGTGGTCAGGAAATCCTTCTACGTGGTTCACCTCATCACAAAAGGTTTCTCTTCCAGAAAAAAAGAGGTCCTTGTTCCCCTCTACTCATCACGCATTAGACCCATTATAGAGTACAACGCCCCTTTTGGTATGTACCTCACAAGACATCTACAACAACTGGAAAGGCCACAGAAATACCTGACAAAGAGGATTACTAGCCTCAAACAGATGCCCTACACAGACCGTCTCAAAAAACTCCAGCTTTACTCCGTCGCATATCACCTACTCAGGCGATCTCTGCCTAACATACAAAAAGCTATATCAAACCCAAAGCTGTTGGGACATGCTCCACTTAAAGAAATCCCAATTCCTCCGAGCTACACGCTCTAGGGACCTAAACCTTGTCACCACAATAAACAGAACATGCTGGAGGGATAGATTCCTGTCCCAGAGACTTCCCATACTCTGGAACAGACTACCTATCTATGTCAAACAGAGCTCCTCATTAGCACTCTTCAAGATAAATTGTGATGATTGAATGGGAAATAGGAAATTCACCTCAGGGATCACTTCTGTGGCTCTGCTCGAGAGGGGCACAGGAAAATAATTTCCTTGGTGGCGAAAGCCAGGGTACGTTTTTGGCTAGGCTTATATAGGCCCTAGGGCTAATAGGCTAGTACCTACCTATGAACCTATGGAGTGAAAAGTACTTAATCTAAATTATATCCCATTTCTAAAATGTACTGCATTTGCATGTCAAACAGAGGGCTTCTCCAGCAGTTTTTATATCCAGTTTAGAGGATTGGATGGTGATTTCAGAACCTCACCTGAGATATATGGGAGAATTTATCTCACTTCATAACTGGGTAATGTGGCTGAGCTTCTCAGTGGTCCCCTTTGGCCATAAGATTAGTAAGGATGTGCAAAACCTGCAGGTCCAGTAGCCATGCTGACAGTATCAGTTAAAAAAAAAAAAGTTTCAGGGACATTATTAAGACCTGAAAAAAATTATTTTAAGAATACTTCTCTGTACAGCCTGTATACAGCACAAACACCCTTCTAATTTAACACTGCTACCTTTTGGAAAAATTACGGGTTTGTTTTGCTGACCCAGCTGCTGAGATGAAAATGGGAATGCTAGAATTTGCATCTGTAGAGACTCAGCCATTTCATGGCAGATGAACTTCACTCCATTTTTCCTACCAATATCTGTGCACTTGAGAAGTTTTAAATTTCAACTCGTTAATGTTACAAGGTGAAATAACTGTATCTGCTTATCATATCTTACTATCTTGTACAAGAAGTTAACAAACCTAAAGCAGGCTATCACAAGTAGTTACTGGAAAATGAGAGAAAGGAAAGCATTTACAATTATGAGTAATGCCGCAGAAGAAATTGATGCCAGCTCAGACTGCATCTTAGCCTTTTAATTACACGCAGCATGGTGACAGAGAGCATTTTGTGTGATTATCACATTTTCAGCAAAGCAGATTTTGTGGTGTCAGCTAAACTGAATGATTAATTTTAATCTTTTTTTGGAAGTTGTCAGTTGGCTTAACTGACAGCCTAAGTTGTGTTGCATTCTAGTTTGGAAGTGTATAGGGCGTTGCTGACTTTTTACTTTTCTGTGTTCAGTGTTTTTGTGATTGGATAGACAGAGATTCAGTTAAAGTGATGTTTGATCTTTCTTTGTGGTTGTGCAACAGCGAAGTTACTTTATTTAATTAAGGAGTGTATAGTGGCAACGACACCTGTGCACTTCAGAAAACAATGCTTGTATGTTTGTGTTTTTTTTTTTTCAAGGAAATTGTAGTACTCTACAGTGCAATTCAGTTCTAGCAATTTAGTTCATAATGCATTTGTTTATTTTAGGTATTTGCTTCCGCTGTAAATGGGCAAAGAGCAATTCACAGAAGCAATAACTCCCTAAACCCAACTCTATGAAGAAAAAAACTCAATGAAAATACATTTTCAGCAATTTTTGTAAACCCCCCCCAAATAATATAATTGACAACAAGGTCGCACTGTTAGGGGAAAGAGGGCACACACCAGGAAAAAACAATTAGTGCCTGCACAATTCACCGACCATGTCTCTCAGTGGTGATGCCAGCACTGTAGGGGAATCAAGTTTGAGGAGTTTGAGATGTGTCTACCTGTAGTGTAGCCTTTCTGCTGTTGGGGTACATTTGACCATGGCATTAGGGAATTTCTGCTCAGTTTGATAGGTGGTGTGGGATCTTTTGCATCCACTTGAGCTACCTCCAATTTAGGCAGATGGGACCTCATATTAACATCTCAGCTGAAAAAAATGACACATTCAAGAGTGCACTGTAATAGTAAAGAGTACTGTACCCCCCCCCCCCAATGCTGAACTGCAGTTCCAACAATCCAGTCACCTAAAACATGAATAAAACTGACAGACTTCTGCTTTTCCATCACCAAAGGTAAGTGTGCTACCTGTTGCTATGTGACACAGCATTTCACCTGGTCATGTGGATCTGGGATTTCATGCTATAGCACACACAGAGTAATATAGGGTGACAGCCTGTCACAGGGGATTTGAAACATATAAGTATTTGCCAGCTGTAACACTGTCTTTTTAGAAGGAATTGGGCATTTTGTCCCCCTCTTTGGTCAGGGGTCACCATGCTATGGAAGCATATAGTACTCTTCAGGGAATTTCTACTAGAATTTCTCCAGAATCATGGAGCCTGTTGCTCTAGACATTATATGGTGGCAATCACAAGGCAGTAAAGGATAGATAAAATGTCTACATTCACTGAATGGACTGAATTAGTGCACAACACTTAATATGGAAATGTGTACAGTAACAGGTTGAATAAAGCATCAAGTTCTGTATTAGCTCACCCTGTAGTTAATACCTAGAGTTCTTGACAGAAGATTGAAAAGGATCACAGTTTGTCTCACTCCTAAATAGCAGCAGAAACACAGTAACAACACTGTGGCTTTGTTTCTTTTAATCTCCTCCCAAAGGATTGAACGTATGTGAACACACACACACCACACACACACTGAGTCAACTGCACTTATTTGTGTAGATAGAGAAAACTTATAATAAAGCAGTGTGTAGTATCTCAATGAATTTGATTGTGAATTTTTTGATTATTTTAATTTCATTTACACGCTGTTGTATTATTGCTCATTGATGGCATTTTGAGAATTAAAAAAATGCATATAAAAAAGGTAAAGAAAGATGTTCATACCCGTCTGAGTAAATGCTCGGATCCATGCATGGGTGGATTTGACATAATGGTTAAAATCTTCACCATATAAACACAAGGTACAGGGTTTGATTTCTTTTGTGAAGCAGAGATCCTTGCTATCCCTATTTAAGTGCAATTTGGACCATTGGATGGGTAATTAGAAATTCACTCCAATCTGGCTCCTATGTCTATGATGAACAGAGGCAGTCAGTAAATCACCACCTTTATAATTCAGATTTGTGGATCACGTTAGGGTTGTATGGCTATGCTTGTGTGGTCCCTAGTGATCACTTGCCCAGTACACAACTATGAACCTGTAAACCTAACTCTTCCTTGCGAGAGCTCTCATTTGTGCCTAGTGTTTTGCCTGTCCTGCAGGGGATCATGCTGGGCTGTCTTTATTTTATTTTCACTTTTTAACTGGGACAGAGAACTGAAAATTCTAGAGATGGTAATTGATAAACAAATATATAGAGTAGTAGAAAGTAAGATGGGAGATGAGCAGTTCCGATTCAGATCAGGATTCAGCACAACTGACCCAATGATAGTTAAGAAGAAACTACAGATGAGGAAGGAGCTCAACTGGACATTCATATATGTGGAGAAAGTGCATGACAAATTGAAAGATAGCTAACTTGGACAGTGCTTGGATAGTTCAAAGTCCCAGAAACTTTGATAGAATTGGTGCAGGTTATGTTCAAGGACCCAATAACATTAGCGCTTGGACTCACAGAGGAGTTCTTAGTGGGAGCGGGTATGTATCATTGTTTAGCTGGGAGCCAGCTGCTGTTCATACTGGTTTTGGACTACATTAGAAAACCAGCTGGGACAGATAAGCAAAGCTGATAAATGCAGGTGATGGAGCACTTCATGTAGACTCTGAACAAGAAAATTATAGGGGATTGGAATGCAATACTAAAGGCATACTGGATGAAACTTAGTACGGATAAGACAGTTGTAATAGGAGAAATCAGAAGAAGCTGAAAATTGAGAAAGAAGGGAAAATTAGTATAACAGGTTAATAGCTTGAGGGGTGGTCAGGAAGAATGGAAGTCTGAGTGATGAATTCAGCACTAGAGTCCAAGGGGATGAAGTTAACTAGCATAGAGTATCGAGGTTAGTGTATAACAGAAGAAGCTGACAAGTAAAGAGTATGAAACACTAGTGTAAACTGGTAGTACTGTATGCTAGAGAAACCCGGGTAGTGAAGGCAGAGTAGCTGAGGAGTCTAGTGGTGATGGAGATGAAGTGCCTGAGATGGGTGGTAGGATGCATGCTGTAGGACAGCAGAAGAAATGAGGACATCAGAGCAGAAGTCCAAATAGCTCCAGTTGCAAAGGTCAAAGAAAACAGATTGCAATGTTTCTGGCACATGTGCCAGAATGACCGTAATCTGTTCCCTTTGTCTTCTGCCTATCTGCACATGTGCAAGAAAGCAGAGGACAGTCTGGTATAGAATTTTTAGGACAGACAGGATGAAGAAGAGAAAACAAGGACATTCAGGAAAGAAAAGGAAAAGATTGTGTGAGGGAAGACCTAATTGGGAGTGATGGTGAAGTTGATGTGGCACCCTGACCCCATGTTGAGAATGGAAAAAAGTGGGTTGAAGACGATGATGGTGATTGATGATGGTAAACACTGATCCCATTGGACCTATTTCAGACTCAGCCTGGGCTGGGTTAAACACAGTAGATACATGTCATTACCTACAAAGTAAAAGACAAAATGCAATATATACAAATGTTGTATACAAAGTGAATGTCAGAGTTGGCTGGAGAGTATAAAGGTAGTAGATACATGACAGTATATACAAAGTGATTGACAAAATACAGTACATACATAACGTTACATACAGAGTGGATATCACATTTAGCATGCTGAAAGAATCGCAATAAAAAGTAGAATCAGGGCGGGGTATGTAGAGAGAAGGACACAGTTAAGTTTTATGACCAAAGAGAGAGAGCAGTTGCACTTCTTTGTATTGTAATGTGCTTTTAGTTTTGACTGGAAACTGGGAAAAGAGGAATGATCTTTAAGAAAAGAAAGGAGAGATTTCCACAGCCTGGGACCAAGGACTGAGAATGCATTTTCTGTTCACCGAAGCCGAGTTTGGGGGAATTTGGAGGACTGGAGTGTTTAAGATTTCTAAGGTTGCATGTTTGTGCATCTCTGGGAAGGTCTCTTTCTTAAGTTTAAACAGCTGACAGACAAATACAAAGTCAGCAGGTTGTTTCACAGGTGGCCGTTTAGCTTTTCAGTTGTTCTGCAGTGGTGTTAATTTCTTGGGGAAGAAAGTAATGAATTTGCTTATGATATTTGAGATGGTTTTAATGGTGGATATGTTTCTTTTAGGGTCTGCAGCAATCGGAGTTTGTTAATATAGATAGAAAAGAGTTGTTGTGCCAGAATAGATCCTTGTACCCCCAGGAATTGATGAGATATAATTAGTTGAGAAGTAGCAGTTAGAGTAATATTTTTTGAACCTGGGAAGTTTATCATCTCTCATTCCTATTTTGGTGAGGTGGTTTAGAAAAAATGGATGTTAACAAGATCAAATGTTCCAGTGAGGTCCATAAAAATGGCTTTAGTAATTAGGCCTTTGTCCTTTCCAAGAAGTATGTTGTTACTGGGTGTTAGCTCTGGATGTATTGCAACTAAACCCTAGATGAAAGGTGGAGGTATTAGTTGAAGTACTAAGTGAGTCACAATTAAAATCTTTCCTAGCAAAGGAAGGATAGAAATGGCCAAAACTCTGAGGGATTAGGTTTCTTAGGGAGAGGATTTACAGTGGTATTTTTCCAGGTATTGGGCATAATATTAAGTCTAATACATAGGTTGTAGGTATGTTTCAATCGGATTATGATATTATCTCTGCAGTAGTCAGTAAACCATGACTGAGGATTGTCTGTACTGGGGGCTATCAAGTTTAAGCTATTCAAGCAGTGGGTAAATGGTCTTTGATGTGATAATTCTAAAGCAGAATGAATGGCTGGGAGTTAGCAAAATGATTAAGGTGTTTACCTCAAGAACAAAAAGTACAGGGGTTGATTCTCACCCTTGAGAGATATTAGCTAGACTTAAAATGACCTACAAAGGCAGCCATCCTGTTATATTCCTATGAACATATGTCTGGAGAAGAGGAAGGGATGGCAGAGGCAGTTTGGAACTGGCTAGAGTTACAGATGGTAAGATTGCTGAAATGAGAGGGAATCTGAGGCAGAAACTTGATGGGATGTGGAATTTATGGAGTAAGGTTATTCTGTCCCGTAAGATGGTTGAACTCTTTCCAGGCATTTCTGGGTAATTTTATAACTGAGTTTGGTATTATTTCATTAGGTAACTTTTATGACAGCATATTGCTTGGCAAGGTTGCATAGCTGGGTGTAGTTTTGTCTGTTCATAGTAGTGGGAAGGGCTTTTAAAAAATATCATGCCTCATCTTTACATTGTAGAAGAGGGTTAAGCTCGTAGGTTAACCAGTTTTAAGTTTGTATCATGAAGTCATGTTGTTTATGCCCTGTATTCCTTTGGGTTCATAGGTAAGTACTAGGCTAGCTGCCCGTGCAGGCCATTTTAAGACTAGCCAATTTCCCCTTTGGTGCTTAAATTAATCTATCCAATTTGGTGTTAGATATTTGGTGTTATATTGGCCTTACCCATCCATTGGTCGATTTATAACCACCCTTAATGAGAATAACTAGGATCACACCACAGATAATTTGAGGGGACCCATGCATGGGATAAAACCATTAGGAGCTGCCTCTCATTTAGTAGTAGAAGTGGCAATTCTGGGGTACATTTTCTGTTTTCCATCCAAAGATCCAAGTTGCACTTAAATATGGATAGGGATAAGCCTTGTTTTACAAAGTGGGGAGTTTGTTCCAGAGCAGCAGTATCCCCTGAGAGATATACCTCTTCCTCCAAACCGTTCTGTTGATCTTGCTGAAGAGGTTTAGATCCCTAGACTGAGCATTTCTGATGCCATTTGACTTGTTGTTGTGCAAGTATATCCATCAGTGTTTGGTTAGAGTTTTCCACCTGTTAGCAGTCTGTAGGATACAAAGCATAGTGACAGGGCTTTGAGTCTATCCTAGTTTTTGTGAGGAACATCTGTGGACATTCCAGTTGCATGGGCCTGGTCAGATAATTCCAAAGGGAGCATTGCGTTTCATTGTTTGTCTGATGAAGACTGAGTACATTGGAAAGATGGCTTTCATGGATCTAGATGCCATACTGTTGCTTGTAAGTTATGAGACATAGAATGGTTTCCTTACTACCATAGATAAGTGATGGTCGAAATGCCAGTTTACTGTCTACATGCATCATGAAATCCCTGGCTGTTGGGTCTGCTATCAGAGATGTTATCAGTGTTATAGTTTCCAGGGGTGGCCAACTTCTCAAAAGGATACTGTTATGCATTTCATTATTTTGAGTTTTAGACTGTGGCTATGGCATCAGTTATTTGTTTGTGTAGACCCTTTTTGGAAGGTATTACTGACTTGCGCATAATTCTTTATACACTTATTTTAGAATGGTTTACAAACTTGGTCAGCAGAGGCCCTTGACATTGGCCTTGACTTCAGAGAAGTAAGTGCCAAAAGGGAGCATACCCAGCATAGGTTCATAGGTAGGTATTAGGCTGTCAGCCCAAGGGCCTACATAAGCCTAGCCAACAAGGTTCCCTGGCTTTCGCCACCCAAGAAGGTTATTTTCCTGTGCCACTGTCGAGCAGAGCTACAGAAGTGATCCCCGGTGTGAATTTCCTATTTCCTATCCACTCATCAAGATTTTTCTTGAAGAGTGCTAATGAGGAACTCTGCTTGACATAGATAGGTAGCTTGTTCCAGAGTATGGGAAGTCTCTGGGACAGGAATCTATCCCTCCAGCATGTTCTGTTTATTGTGGTGACAAGGTTTATGTACCTTGAGTGTGTAGCTCGAAGGGATTGGGATTTCTTTAGGTGTAGCATGTCCAACAGCTCTGGGTTTGACATAGCTTTGTATGTTAGGCAATATGCTACGGAGTAAAGCTGGAGTTTTTTGAGACGGTCAATGTAGGGCATCTGTTTGAGTCCCGTAATCCTCTTTGTGAGGTATTTTTGTGGCCTTTCCAGCTGTTGCAGATGTCTTGTGAGGTACATTCCAAAAGGGACGTTGTACTCAATAATGGGTCTAATTAGAGCCGAGTAGAGGGGAACAATTACCTCTTTTTTTCCTGGATGAGAACCCTTTTGTGATGAAGTGTGCCACGTAGAAGGATTTCCTGACTACTGTGGCGATGTGATTATCAAAGGAGAGACTACTGTCCACCTGAGTCCCAAGGTCTCTTATCACACCTTCAGTGTAAGTGGACTGTCACCTATGTGGTAGTTCATGGGTACCAAGTTTTTACCAAAGGGGATGACACTGCACTTTTTGGTATTGAGCTTGAGGCCATGGCACTGACAACAGGCATCAGTCTCAGTGAGGCCCTTCTGTAGGTTCATAAGTTGGTACTAGGCTGTCAGCCCTAGGGCCTATACAAGCCTAGCCATAACAATTCCCTGGCTATTTCTTCCCACAATATTTACTTCCCTTGACCCCTGTCTAGCAGGGCGGCTGATGTGATCCCCGGGATAAATTTCATATCTCCCATCCAGTCATCAAGGTTCCTTTTGAAGGGGGCCAAGGAGGCGCTCTGCTTGACATATATGGGCAGTCTGTTCCAGACTATGGGCAGTCCCTGGGTTAGGAACCTATCACTCCAGCATGTTTTGTTCATTGTGATGACAAGGTTTAGGTCCCTGGAGTGTGTGGCTCTGATGGATTGGGATTTCTTTAAATGTAGCATGTCCAACAGCCTTCAGGGACTCCACTAAAGAATGGACTCTTTGTGGAGGTGGACTCCCCTATCTTAACTTCTTAAGTCCTATTTATGAGCCATATGGCTATCCAGTAGTGTGGTATAGGGGTTTAAACCTAATTTCATGAGTTTGTCTACAATGCCTGATGTGAGTATTGTGTCAAATGCCTTGGCTAGATCAGTGTTGGTGGTTTACACCATTTTGCCCTTGTCAGTTGCTTTGGTGACCTTCTCAAAGAAGTCACCAGGTTGAATAGGCATGGCCTGCCCTTGACAAAACCCAACTGGGGTGGAGCCAGTGTCTGAAGGTTTCCTATGTCATTGTTAGTCAATTCCATGATAATGGCTTTGCTTATGGGACTATTCAGACTTATTGGTCTGTAATTACTGGAGTCTGTAGATTGCCCACCCTTACACAGGGGGTATGACAGTTGCACTTCTCCATTCATGTGGTACAAAGCCAGTCTAGAGACACAGTTAAATTATAATTGCAGTGGTTTTGATAGGTCATGTTTTATGCTATTTTGTAGGCATTCTGGGATATCATTAGGGCACACCAATGCATTGTTCTTAGCCTTGGAGAGTGCATTAAGACTCTCTTCCCTAGTAATGGTTGGAGGAGTTATGTTCAGTGGCATTTCCTGATGAGTGTTGTCTTTGAGGGAGAGAGTTGTAAAATTGGAGCTAACTGTCATCTGGTAGATTTGCTATATCTTCCTGCTCAGTGTGGATGGCTCATAGAGGAACAGACTTTCCATGATATAAAACAAAGTTCGCCCCAGTCTATACTCATTGTTGTTAACTGCCTTTAAGGTTACAGACATAGCTAAAGGAAGCCTTGTGATTGTCCTTGGCTAGGGAGGCTATTTGTACCTCAAAATTGGCTTTAGCTGGTAGACATTATTAACCCTCTGAGTTGATTGTTTAGATTGATGAGTGAGTTCTTATCTTGCTGGGAATTGAACTTTCTAATTTTTTTTCATGATTTTCTTCCTTTTGTTATACAACCTGTTGATCTTGGGATTCCATCAGGGTAGTTTGTTTTTTGAGTTTGTTCTGTGCTTAAATCATGGAAAAAATTATAAAGTTGAATTAGGAGGTGCTGCACTCAGCAGGATAAAAGCACTCTCATCAAACTAAACAAACAACTCAGAGGACAAATAAAATCTACAAAAGCCAAATCTGAGGTATGTTTGGCTTCCCAGGGCAAGGATAACCACAAAGCATTATTTAGCTCTGTCCACAACCTCAAAGGCAGTACACAATTGTGTGCAGAGCTAATTGTAAATGGAGCCACCTATACTGAGCCATAAGATATAGCAAACCCCCTGGCTGATAAATTCAGCTCCAACTTTACCTCTCTCTCTCACCCTCTACCTTCCCTCAGGAAATGTCATAAAATATAACTTCCCCTACTATTACCAGGGAACAGATCCTTAATGCTCTCTCTAGGACCAAGAACACTGCATCAATGGGCCGAGACAATATTACAGGATGCCTTCTAAATAGCATTATACATGACCTATCAGGGCCTCTGGAATTACTGTTTAACTATAGCCTCCAAACAGGCTTTGTGCCTCATGAATGGAGAAAGACAACAGCCATCCCTCTACACAAAGGTAGGCCATCTACAGACCCTGGAAATTACAGACCCATAAGTCTCACTAGTCTTATATGTAAAGCCATGGAAAGAATTATCATGGAGAGGATCAGTAGAGATATAGTAAACCTCCAGACGTTGGACCCAGCCCAGTTTGGTTTTGTCAAGGGCAGATCATGCCCACTCAACCTGGTGAACTTCTTTGAGAAGGTCACCAAAGCAATGGATGAGGGCAAAATCGTTCACACTGCCTACCTTGATCTGGCCAAGGCATTTGGCACAATAACCCACTTGGACATTAACAAACTCAGGAGGATAGGTACAAACCCATATGTCACCCGGTGGATAGTCAACTGGCTCACAGACAGGACCAAGAGAGTTAGAACTGGGGAGTCCACCTTTATAAAAAGCCAGTCGCAAGTGGAGTCCTTCAGGGATCAGTCCTTGGACCACTCCTTTTTGGCATTTACTTCTCAGAAGTCAAGGCCAATGTCAGTGGTCTCTGGATGACTATATTTGTAGACGATTGCAAATTAGGAGCTATCATTAAATCTCACACTGACACAAAGGTTCTTCAGGAGGGGCTGACACAGACAAACAACTGGTGTCAGAGCCATGGACTAAAACTAAATGCCAAGAAATGCATAATAGTATCTTTTGGGAAGTCATCCATCCCTGGTAACTATCATATAGACAACACACCTCTTAGAGATGACCTAGTAGTCAGAGACATAGGGACACGCATAGATAGTAATCTATCATTTGACCGTCATGTGTCTATAGTGGTGAGTAAATCATTCTATGTTGTGCAACTTATAAACAAAGGGTAAGGCATCTAAGTCCAAGGAAGTCATTGTTCTATTGTATTTGGCACTCATCAGAGCTGTTGTTGAGTACAATGCCCCCTTTGGTATGTACCTAAGTAGGCATAGCCAACAATTGTAACATCCACAGAGGTTCCTCACTAAAAGAATACAGAGCATAAATAAAATGTCCTGTGCAGACTGCCTCAAGGCCCTCACTGTATTCTGTCTCCTACAGGCTTTTGAGGGGAGATCTATGCCTGGCATACAGGGCGTTGTCAGACCACACTCTAATGGATCTCCTGCATATCCACAAAAAAACAGTACCAGAATTACCAGTTCTAAAGACTTAAACCTTGCCTGTGATATAAATAGGACCTGCTAGAGAGATAGGTGTGTATCCCAGAAACTACCCAATTTATGGAACAGGCTCCCCATCCATGTGAAGCAGAGTTCCTCTCTAACCCAATTCAAGTGCAACTTGGGCAGTTGGATGGGAAACCAGGATATGTATCCCTGGTTTGGCACCTATGTCTCTAATGGACACAGGTAACCTGTAAATGGTTCATCTCCCAGTCCCATGATTACAGTTATCAAGGGTATCAGAATTTGTCAGAGATTTGGGATGCATTGCTAGGCTTAAAAAGACCCTTGTGGTTGTTAGCCTAGTAAACATCTATGAATCTATGAACCTTCTTCCTTTTAGGTACATGTATGCAGCTATGAGCATAATTTTACAAGGTTTCTGTGATTAATTCATCATAGTTGGCTGTGTTCTGAGGGTTTGGAGGGGCTTGAAATTTTGCAAGGTTATTATTTAGTAGTAGGAACTGTGCCTTGGAATAGTTCCAAGGTTAGCTGGAGTCCTGGGGTTTTATTTTTATTTCAAAGGCTTGTAGCTTGTAAGGATATGGTGTGGGACTGTGTGTATTTGGATGTGGAGAAGGTCAAGCATGTTATAATGTTTTATCAGCCTTGAGGTGTGTTTGTTTTTGATGTAAATCAAGACACCTCCATCTTTAGTCCCTTCCTGTGCAGTAGCTAGTCTAAATGTGTAGAAGATATTGTAGCCTTGCATGGCTGGGGTGCTGTCTGTGGCTTCAAACCATATTTCAGGAATTACACAATCATGTATATTCTCCGGAGTGAGTCACGCTTGCATAGCGCAGAGTTTCTTGTTAAGACTTCTGGTATTGAACAATAACACCTTTAGATTTTCTTGGGTTTGTTTTGCAATGTTGGAAGGTTTGTCAGGTAGGGATTTCTTAAAAAAGGCACTGTAGTGGAGGACAGTGTTTTAGCTAATATGTGAAAGCCTACTGGGGCTGTTGCCGACCATCCCTGGCAAGCAGCATGGTCTACTGACCATGTCCACCCATGCTGACAAATATTGTTTCACCTTAGAGTGCCACCAAAAACGAAGCCAGTTATTAAAGTCAGTCATCTTTTGTTCATACTGTGGGATCTCCATGCAGAAGGTAGCATGTGGCGCAATGCTAGGCTTGTACCATTCTGGGACACATAGTCCGACAGCACTGTTGTACCTCCCTGGACTATATGAAGAGAGACATCTCAGTTCATTTACACCCACATATACTATGACTGAGTCATACTGGTATCTGTGGTTTAATTATCTGAATTCAAGCATGATTTGGAGGATCCTGGCACCTGATCAGCAACTGGCCATGACCACCTTCTTACTCACCCTGGTGAGTGAGACGTCTGTGTGTGTGTGTGTGTGTGTGTGTGTGTGTGTGTGTGTGTGTGTGTGTAGAAATGGAGTTCCAATGACCAACATATTAGGCTGTTTGATAGCTTTCCTTATGGGCTTGAAAGGTGTATCACTTTGAGATTCGGCTGAAAGTGTTGTGGCGGATGTTGAGTACTTTTGGGGTTGTTACGGATGTTTGTTGGAGGTGCAATGTCTCCACGTTCTTTGGGGTTTAGGAAGATTACATTTAAGAGCCTCAGTGTATGTGAGTCAATGTGTCTTGTTCATTGTGTGTGTGTGTGGAGAGTATAGTGTGTCCATTACTGACAACCTGAATAGTATTATGCCGGAGTGCTTGTATGTGAGAGCCTTGCTACCAGTAACATTGTGTAAATGTAAATATGTCTCGCATACCTAATCAGTTTGTCTATAAATTAGTTGGGTATCAGAAAACAAGAAAAAATTGCTACATTCCCTCAAGAATCCCATATCTGCCAAGCTTATTGTGGTAATAGTAGGAAAGTTCATATTCATGGTTGCAAACCCTTTTTACACGATAAGGTTACTCTGAGTATAAAGTAAAATCAGGAGCGTCTTACACTAAACTCATGGGATAGTGCAAGTCCCTGCTAAAACTAGTTGCTAATAGTCATATTTTTTCTTCAGGGAAACTACATACTCATTCCAAGTAGAAAAGTGCTGTCTTTTGCAACCAATCATCTAAGCATCGATATCTTTTGTCTTTTGTGGACATTTGTGTTGACCTTTTTTTAAAGACCTTCTAAAATGCCACTTACCAAACTCTAGACTCTGTTCATGCCTTACACCTAGCTGAAATGTATCATACTTTATCACCACTATGATTCACTGTCCTCACTAACCCCTTCTACCTTCTGTTCCTGTCTTTGCTCTATATGTATAAATTATAAGCAATGATGTTTTTGCAAACACGTCTGTTAATGCCATAGATAATTAAGTATATCTAGGAAGAACCATAAATATTATGTGCCAGACTAAAATTGCAAATTGTGTTTTATCTTTTTTCTTGCAACTCTACTACTTGTATTTTTCTGTTTGTCTATAACATCATAAATAAATGATCATATGTCTTACCAGGGTGTCTTGTATTTTAGCTGTATAAAATGGAGCATGAACTCTTGTGATCCAGTCTGGCTTTCCTGGTAAATAAATGCCAATAAATATATGTAATCTTTGCAGTCAAAGCCCACTGCAATGGGGTGAGTGTCAGCCTTCCTGGCTTACTTTTGGAATGACCTTTACAGACATTTGTGTTGTAGCCACTTGATATCTGTAAAATTTAAATTACTACACTAAAAGGTAGTCTGCACCATTACTCAATGAAAACAATTGAGACGGTTCATTTGATACGACATGGCCTTGCTCTTATCTTGCATGTCCTGTTGATGAAACACAGCTGCATACAAGAGTTCATCTTGACCTGCTTGTAGATGGAGAATTTCACAAACTGTATAGTTTATAAAGATAAAATATTTTACTTCTGACTTCTAATAACAATGAATGCCAAGCTATATGCTTTGCCAAGAGTTTAAACTAAGTGCACTCTGTACTACACTAAAAAGCAGAATATTTATTTTACATTTTCAGAAAAATATCAATTCTCACAAGATCCAGTGCACTCCTCCTTCAAATATTGCCACAGCTGTGTCTAAGAGAACTAGGGCACATTTAGAAACTAAGTACTGCAAGACTTATCTGAATTCTGTGCTCGTGTGAGCCTTCAGCTGTTTACACCATATCTGTGGCCTATCAAGGGAGGTCTATGATGTTAAACATGGAGGTCTTTGATGTTACACATAACACACATATCCTTCCCATCCCATGTAGCTTGATCTACTTAAGGCTTATCTTCAACAGATATCCTTCCTCAACTTTGTTGTAGACAAACCGTCTTCCACCAGTTACATCTGATGGGAGTTTCACTGCATTTGTCAAATATACAGATTTGAAATCTGATTTTATAAATATGCTTTAATCTCAGGCCAGTGCAATAAAAGGCCATAGGGTAGTTTAAAAAAATCCATATACAGTGCTCTAAAATAACATAAATGTGGATTTTGGTTCAGTCATAAAAATTGCAGGCTAGACTGAATGTGTGAGTTTTTAGAGACCTCTTAAAGTTGGCCATTGTTGTAGTTTCCTGTAACCACTAGGTCAGAAAGCTTCAAAGATGGGCTATCTAAAGGGAAAAGGAACAAAGGCCTGAGGACACAAAATGTGATCTGAAGTAGTTTACTTAATTTGATCTTCAACCTGTGGGTGCCGGATCCATATCGGATCTGAGCCGGCAATTTCATTAGCATCTGCTCCAAGCTCCGAGCTCTTCCCCTTACCCATAACACACCTCCACTGCCTTCCAATCCCCAGATCTCGTTTTCCGCAGCTTGCCATAAGCATCGTGATCCTGAGATCGTGTCTGTGAGTTGAGTTGTTTTGATATTCTAGTGTTTTTTGAAAGTTTCTTGAGTGTAAGTTGTCAGTGTAGGTTCCCTCTCCTCCTCCTCCCCTCGCTGGTGCGTCGTGTGTTAGGTTTTTTGTTTAGTTTTAGTCAGTTTATAGTTGCTTCCCCTTCCCCCCTCAGCGTTCTGTGTGCCTTCTGAGAGTGTGGTGAGTGGGTCTATGTAGAAAGTAGTTTTTCTTTTTCTCTTTCTTTATTGTGTGTTAGAATTTCATAAGGAATTGTGTGTGAGACATGGCTGTTCCTAAGCCAGTCTTCAAGAGGTGCACTGTGTGTGGCCACAAATTGTCACCCACTGATGGCCACACTCTTTGCGTTATGTGCTTGGGTGTAGCACATTTAAACACTGATTGTGCCATTTGTGCGGGTTTCAACCTACGAGCCATTAAGGATAGACGGGCCAAGTTAGCCTTAAAAGGCCTTCTACCTACCATGGAGGCGGCTGCCTCCTCTACTGCTTTGGTCACAGCGGTTGCTGTGGCTGCCTCTCCTTCCTCTCTTGAGCTTCCTTCTCCTCCCTCCCAGGCTGGGACTCACCCTCCCACTGCTAAGCCTGCGGAAGCGGAGAGCATAAAAGTCAGAGAGAAGGAGAGAGAGCACCGGATACAGAAACGCAAGAGGTCCCTGGTCCTTTCAGCATCAGGAACTCCCGCCAAGAGTCAGTCTAGGCACTGTGATTCCCCTTAGCTCCGATCTCAAAGATTCTCACCAGAGCCAGAGTAACCATGACCACCAGCTAGGGAGTCCGTGGTATCGTTGCAGTCCACCCGAAGCCTTTCTGAAGTCGACATGGATAAAATGATGAGGAGATTCATTTGTACACAAATCCAGATGAGAGTCTTATCAGCTCCCTCTCCCTCTGGAGGGGGGGTCTTGCTTCCTTTCTTCACGCCAATTTCTCCTTCTCTGATCCAACCTCCAGGTTCGGAGTACATGGATCGGAGGATGGTCTTAGTCAGGGGGTTGGCACCGATGGTACCTGTCTCCTTGACACCGACAGTTGCCTGGAGCATGTCTGATCCAACCAGTTCAGATCTGAGTGGTTCTTGGAGCCGGAGCCTGGGTGTCAGATCTGAGGGAGTGGAACTTTTTCCATCGGCTCCAACATTGTCGGGCCAAGTTCCCACCCCTCTGAGCTCTGTCCACTTTGGCCCTGGCTACAATTTTCGCATTGTATCTGGGGAGAGCAGTTTCCTCATTTGTGGCCCAGGAAGCATATTCTCCGCTGGCATTCGACGTAGTAGAAAGGGTTCTCTCCACTGGATTGAGACCCTTGACTATTTCCTCAGACTCTGCCCCGACTCCCTTGGCTTTGCGTGTGA
Source organism: Protopterus annectens (assembly GCF_019279795.1). Taxonomy (NCBI): domain Eukaryota; kingdom Metazoa; phylum Chordata; order Ceratodontiformes; family Protopteridae; genus Protopterus; species Protopterus annectens. The sequence goes on from NC_056747.1 coordinate 875,971,051, forward strand.
ATCCCATCATTTCATCTGAGGGACAGCCCATGCTCAAGGAGCTCCAGGTGGTTCTCCCTGAGGAACAAGTAACTTGTGAGTCCCCCCTGGAGAGCCCCACTGGAGACATGCCTCACAAGCATAAGTGTAAGAGCAGGCACTTGGACTCCCCCGAGTCCCTCACCAAGGACACGGATTTGGATCATGGGGAAGTTTCCCCCAGTTGACCTCCTGAGGATGTCTCCTTTGGAGACCTCATGGAAATCCTACGCCAGTGGGAGGTTGGTCCAACCCAAAACCTTCTTATGACGAGTCTGTGTTCCTGGAGGCTTTCGGCATGGGCCCATCTACTTCCTGGGTGTCCCCTCACAGATCCCCTGGTGGACTGGTCACCTCATGGGCCTGGAAGGAGCCAGACACCGTGGAACCAATCCCAAAATGACCAGACAAAATTTTGAGCACCCCATACTGACAGACCAGCGTGGAACAAAGGGTCCCCTATAGAGGCTATGGTGGCAGCAGCAGCCACCAAAAAGGAACTAGCCCAGGAGAGTTCCTCAGTTCATCCCCCTGACTGAGAGTCTAGGATGATGGACCTCTTAGGGAAGTGGGTTTATACGTCAGTGACCTTTTCCATCAGGGCTCTGAACTTACCTGGCCCACGTTACTAGACTACAGCACGACCTGGTAAATGAACTGGCTGAGTCTCCCCCTAAGTCCATGTTGCAGGAGGACAGAAATACGTTCTTCGTGAGGATGGCCACTTTGACAGCGGTTTCCAACACATCCATGCGACTCCTCTCACATGCTACTGAAGGATCGGCTAGTGCAACTAGGTCCGGCGTGTCCATGAGGCGTAACGCCTGGCTCAGATTATGTCAGTTCTCAGAACCCTTCAAGGTGTCTTTTGCGAATGCCCCTTATGATGGTTCTACCCTGTTTGGTAATACCATCAGACGCATCTTGGTCCAGCGTGAGAAAGATGGGAGGACACTGTCTGCCATCAGAATCTGCTTTTTGAACCCTCAAAGATCCTTTTTCCAGAATCAGCGAGGGCAAAAGAAGATATGGTTCTTTAAGTCTCAGTATTCCCGGGACACTCAGGGCTCTTCTTCCCCTAGAGGCAGAGGGGGACAGGATAGACGCCGACCCAGAGGCAAAGATGGTCCGAGGAATTTTGGGTCTCGAGAACCATTCTTGTACAGGCCTGTGCAGCAACCCTGAGGGGTTTCTCGACTGCTCTATACTGGAGGCAGTCGGGGGTCAATTGTCATTCCACCTGGCAGCATGGGAGTCCGTAACATCAGACCGCTGGGTGCTTCAGATAATGTCCAGAAGATTCTCAATCCTGTATGTGGTTCCTCCCAAACCTCTCAAACACCCCCCGGACATACCACCCACGCAAAGGGAGGCAGCAGCAATGGAAATTTCCAATCTGCTAGAGAAATGAGCCATCAAACCCATCCCCTCAGATCAGTCTGGATCGGGCATTTACTCCAGGTTCTTTTTGGTGCCAAAGAAAATGGGGACTTAAGGCCCATTCTGGACCTATCTACCCTGAACCTGTCAGTTGCCAAAGAAAAGTTTTGGATGGTCACCCTACAGTCCATCATGCTGTACCTGCAAGAGAGCGACTGGATGTGCTCATTAAACCTCCAGGATGCTTACTATCACATAGAGATGCATAGAAGCTCCAGGAGGTTCCTCCGCTTCCAGCTAGGAGTCAATCATGATCAATTTTGAGCCCTACCCTTTGGTCTCACCACAGCCCCCAGGGTGTTCACCAAAGTGATGGCAGTAGTAGTGGCTCACCTAAGGCTTCAGGGGATTCATGTCTACCCTTACCTGGACGAGTGGCTCCTTACTGCTCCCACCAAGCATCTACTTTGCCAAACCAGGGATTATTTCCTAAAGCTTGCACTCCACTTAGGGATACAATCAACTCATCCAAATCTCTACTGAATCCTATCCAGGTGATAGACTACATAAGGGCATGGATAGAAACACTACAGTCAGAAATCTTCCTAACCATGGAGAGAGTTCGAAACCTAAGGATGCATGTTTCCCTCATCTACCGTTCTCACCTTCCCTCAGCAGAATCGGTTTTGAGGGCCCTAGGTTCTATGGCAGTGACCATAACGCTTCTTCCATGTGCCCAGTTACACCACATTGCAAGTACTACAGTGGACGCTAGTGGTGCAATGGTCCCTTTTGGATCTTCCATTGTTGTATCCAATACAACTCAGTCGAGTCTGCAGGTCGTCCCTTCTTTGGTGGATGCATTCTCCGGAAATTCTGGAGAGACTATCTTTTGCTTCAGCCCCTGTCCAAGCCACAGTGACCATGGATGCCTCACAACTTGGGTGGGAGGGCCATTGTTCGGGCAGGACAGTCTAAGGCCTGTGGTCCCCTATTGAGACCAGTTTGCATATAAACGTTCTGGAGATGAGGGCGGTCCTTTTAGCTTTGCGGGCCCTTCATGCCTTTCTTCCTCTGGGAATCATTGCAATTCAATCAGACAACATGTCAGTGGTCTGGTATGTCAACAAACAGGGATGGACCAGATCTTACCCCCTTTGTCACGAGGCTATGAGAGTTTGGGAATGGGCATTCTCCACTGGTTGCTTTCTGACAGCAATGCACATTCCAGGATGGTCCAACATCCTAGCGGACAGGTTAAGTCAGATTATACTGATTCCTTATGACTGGTCTCTGAATCCTTTGGTAGCGGAGCAGATCTTTCTGGAGTGGGGTCAGCCTTGCTACAATGTCTTCGCATCTTCTTCCAATGTGAAGTGCAGCAAGATGTCCTTCAAGGATGCATCTGCAGTCCTAACAAATGGGTTGTCCTGTCGTCAGGCAGCCCTTCGGTCGGCCGGATTCCAAAGTCTGGGTCTGGCCTCGGCTGGTGTCGCACTTCACCCGACGTCATCTCTGCTGGTCTTCGGGTATAAAGGCATCAGCCGACGCCATTTTCCTCAGTCTTTCTTGCCGCATAAGCCCCAAGCAGAAGCTGTTCGCAAGTGCCGGTCGGTCAGATCCAGAGATTACTACTACCGAATACTACTTCGAAGACTTCTAAAAAGCTAAGTACCCCATTGGGGACTCTTTCTTGCCTCAGCCGATGTCAGAAAAAGTAAATAACTGTTTAACTTGTGGGAAACAAATACCTCATAAAGATTTCCACTCTTACTGCTTACCTTGTTTAGGCCCAGACTACGACGTAGCAGCCTGTTTAGCCTGTGCTTCTTTCAACCGACGAGCGCCGCGTCGGAGTTTGCAGAACAGTTTTTCGGTTCAGATTTTGCGTACATTATGCCGTCGGATCCTCCGACTTCTCAAATTGTTAAAAAACGCAAAGAAAAAGACAGACACTCGCGGTCCAAGCAAACCGCGGGTGTCTCGGTTTCGGTCGAAACCGAGCAAACGGGTCAATCTTCAGCCGAATCCATGACTACTACCGAGGCTCCTGCTACCCTAGTTGAATCGGCCTCTGAAGTTTTGCCTACTAATGTGGTCCCTCTAGAATTATCGGACACCATCCCTTTGGATGTCTCTACCCCAGCACGTGGTGCTGCTAGGCCTCCTGCAGCCATGTCTATTAAGGCCTTTGCCAGGGCTAAAGCAGCCAAAACTGCTAAATCAATGCCTGTTAAGCCCCCCTCACACAGGCCCAGTTCCAGTTCTCAAATGCTTACTCTGGCAGAGGATCTCATCTCTTTAATAAGGGGATCCCAATCTCACCCAGACAGGGCCTCTCAGCCTCCAGAAGAGACCTAGAGCAGAGCCCCCAGAGCCAGTGTCCTCAGATGATTCTTCTGATGATTCAGACATTACAGACCATCCAGAGGCTCCTTTTTCTACTTATGAAAATTCCGATGCTGAAGAATCTATTCCTTCTGCCTCTCCACCAGAGGAATTTTCCTTTGGGGAAACCTTACATGCCATGAGAGAGCAATTCCAATGGCAGGGGCAAGATTTCTCAGATTCAAGAAAAAGGCTTAGGACCTTTCTACACTTACCGCAACATAGGCCCTTAGATATACCTGCAGTTCTGCCTGTTGTGGATGATGCATTTAATGATGTTTGCACTGCTCCTGATACCTTACCTCCAGCCCCTGCCAAACGCGATAGGTTTTACAGGGTACCGGACACTCATCACCACCTATACAAGGCCCCACTTGCAGATCCTGAGACTATCTCCCAGGGGCCTAAGGCAGTAGCTTCGACCTCAGCAAAAAACCCTCTCCCTTCTGAAAGGGAATCCAGGTCCTTAGAGAGATGGGGTAAAAAAGTTTACACCTCTGCTACTCTCTCAGCTAGAGCTTTGAACTGTCAGTTTCATATGATCCAATACCAAGAGTTTATGCTTGATCAGTTAACTAAGAAACTGTCCTCTGATGATTCCTTAGATAAGAAATAGGTTTTAGAAATGGTGAATAACATTCAGCAGGTTAGTAACCATTCTTTAAAATGTGGCTATGATGCACTGGAGGCTTCATTTAGATCAGCCATGACTGGCACAGTTATAAGAAGGCATGCATGGTTGAAAGAACAGGTCTTGCGGATCATGTTAAAGCAAAGCTGTTAGATGCTCCTATGGATAAGGCCAGTCTATTTGGTTCTCCTGCTCAGCAAGTAATGAAGAAAATGGAAGAGAAGGCAAAATCTATACAAACAGTTAAAGATTTCTTACAGGTTCAGCCCCCAAGGTTTAGCAGGAACTGGCCTTCCAAAAATTGGTCCTTTCCAGACTCCTCTAAGTCTCAGAGAGGCAGGAATATGCGTTCCAGAGGCAGAAATCAATCCAGAGGAGGTGCCTACAGAGGACGCCAGTGGCAAGGCAATAACCAGCGAGGCACAGACACAACCACTGCCACTGCAACAGGACAATCACAGTGACTTGGCTCTGACACCGCCTACCAGGGAACAAATAGCAGCACCCTTAGGCGGAAAGTTAGCCTTATTTTCAAAAAATTGGCACTATATCACAAAAGACAAGTGGATTTTGCAGACTACAGGTTTCATTTCCACACCTTACCAGTAAAAAGAGGAATGCCAAACCTACCTCCAAATCAGAAAACAGAAGCTCTAAAACAGATAGCTCAATTAACAAAGATGAGAGCTGTGGAAAGAGTACCACCAACAGAACAGGGCAAAGGATTCTACTCCAGACTCTTCCTAGTACCAAGAAAAGAGAAAAGTTGGAGACCTATTCTTGACCTGTCCGCCTTAAACACATTCATCATTGTTCCAAAATTCAAAATGCTGACCCTACAGCAACTTCTTCCCATGCTGGGCAAGGAGTGTTGGCTGGTAACTCTAGATCTCAAGGAGGCATACCTGCACGTCCCCATACGACCAAATTGCAGAAGATACCTCAGATTTCTTGCAGGATCAGAGCATTATCAATTCTCAGCATTGCCCTTTGGCTTATCTACTGCCCAGAGTATTCACAAAATGCCTGGCATCAGTAATCGCTCATTGCAGGCTACAGGGAATCCAAATTTATCCATACCTGGACGACTGCCTGATACAAGCGGACAACAAAAGCAAGCTGACAAAAGACTTACAAAGAGTCATTTGCTTACTACAAGCCCTGGGATACACAGTCAATTTAAAAAAGTCAAGACTAATACCATCCCAAACAAGAACATTCTTGGGTGCAGAATTGGACACAGTAAAACAGATGGCATTCCTAACTGCAGAAAAACAAGAACAACTCCCTCTTTACTTCATGGCATTAACAAAGCAGAACAAACTAACAGCAAGGAAAGTACTGCAGGCCTTGGGCTTCATGGCATCATGCATAATCCTGTTCCCCCATGCCAGACTACATATGAGAAAACTACAGTGGTACCTAAAGAATTTATGGTCTCAACACAGGCACAGCTTAGAAACCGAAATACCACTAATCCCATGCCTGAAACAAGAGTTCCTATGGTGGGCTCAAGCATGCCAGTCAAACCCAGGCTTGCCCTTCCACAACTTCCAAGCAAGCCAAACCATCACAACGGACGCCTCAGACCTAGGTTGGGGGGCCCACATGCTAGACAAATGCATACAAGGATTATGGACCCCAGATCAACTGCACCTGCACATAAATCAAAAAGAAATGCTGGCAGTAAAACTAGCAATCCAGAATTTCAGACCATTCCTCAAAGAAGGCCATTTGATGATAAGGTCAGACAACACCACAGTCATGTGGTACATCAACAAACAGGGAGGCACTCATTCATACCCCCTATGCCGAATGACTCTGGACCTATGGAATATGGCTCTGAGCTACAACATTCAGTTACAGGCAATATTTGTACCGGGAAAAGAAAACATCCTAGCAGACATGTTAAGCAGAACTACCTCGGATGCTACACCCGGACATCTTCAAGGCCATCACACAGAAATGGGGAATGCCACAAATAGACCTAGTCGCATCCCCACTCAATCACCAGCTCAAGAAATTCTGCACAAGGACATACCACCCACTTGCATGGAAGGTGGACTCTCTATCCTTCAGTTGGAAAGGCCTGACAGCATATGCATTTCCACCTCTTCCTTTGATGCACAAGGTACTACTGAAAATCAAAGAGGAGCGTTCAAGGATAATTCTGATGGCTCCAAATTGGCCAAGACAACACTGGTATCCATTGCTGAGGAGCATGTCTCGGGGGAGAACGTGAACACTACCCCTGATGCCTTTGATGTTAACTCAGAACGACTACAACATCATGCATCCAAATCTAAAAACTCTGCAACTAACTGCCTGGAACATTACATAACAGCAACTAACCCAGATTTATCCCAAAGGGTTAAAGACATTATCCTGGAGTCCCGCAGACCTTCTACAAGAAGGAACTATGCAGGGAAATGGAAAAGGTTTGTCATTTGGAGCACTGAAAGAGGAAAAGATGTGTCAAAGATAGATATTGCCAACATCCTGGAGTATTTGGCAGAGCTTCTCCATACAGGCCTGTCCTATTCCTCCATCAAGATACATGCATCAGCTATTTCTGCAGAATACAGCCGATCCCCTGTCTTCTCACATCCTCTACTCAGGCAGTTCCTCAGAGGAATCAAGAATGTAAAACCTCCTAGGAAACCACCATTACCAGCATGGGACTTGAACTTTGTGCTAGAAAAATTGACACTCCTCCATTCGAACCAGCAGCAACAGCAGATCTTCAACACCTATCCTGGAAAACTGCTTTCCTACTGGCAATTACTTCAGCAAGAAGGGTTTCGGAACTACAGGCCTTAATGGCAGTACAACCCTTCCTAATCTTCCATCAAGATAGAGTATCCATGAGAACTAATCCTACATTTATGCCTAAGGTGGTATCCAGAGTGTCTCTAAACCAGGCAATCCACCTACCTTCTTTCCCAATCCACAGAACAGGGGGGAAAGACTGCTGCATACCTTGGATGTACATAGACAGTTGCGCTACTACCTGGACAGAACCAAGGGCAATAGAAAAACTGACCAGCTTCTAGTAGCCTATGCAACAGGAAGGGAAGGAAAAGCAATTTCCAAACAGACAATCTCCAAGTGGATAGGAAATTGCATAAGATTCTGTTACTCCTACCATGGAAAGCCAATTCCACAGAACATAAGACCTCACTCTACAAGGGCTACAGCCACTACCACAGCTTTCTTACGAGGAGTGGCTACCAAGGACATTATTGAGGCGGCTACTTGGACCTCCGTGCATACATTTGCCAAGCGTTATAACTTACCTCTATACTCTAGATCCCGAGCAGGGTTTGCCACTGCTGTATTGCAAGGGATCCTAACTACACCATAATTCTTCTTCCTCCTCCCCTAGTTTGGCTATGGTATTCTACCCATTTGTTAGGACTGCAGATGCATCCTTGAAGGACATAGTACAGTTTTGTACCTACCATAAATGTAGATGTCCGAACAGGATAGCATCTGCAGTCAGGATTACCCACCCTCCTTCCCCTCTGTGGTATTCCTAGGGTATTTACCCTCCTAATAGCTAGCTGGGGGGGGATCTCTTATGGTGTATTTGTTTGTATATATGTACATACATGCTTTTTTTTGTGTTTGCCTACCTTTTTTTTGGAAACATTGGCATTTACCCAAAATTTAGTTTTCCAAGAGGGCAACTGGCATCTGGGGCAAGAAACACTGAGTAAAATGGCGTCGGCTGATGCCTTTATACCCGAAGACCAGCAAAGATGACGTCGAGTGAAGTGCGACACCAGCCGAGGCCAGACCCAGACTTTGGAATCCGGCCGACCGAAGGGCTGCCTGACGACAGGACAACCCATTTGTTAGGACTGCAGATGCTATCCTGTTCGGACATCTACATTTATGGTAGGTACAAAACTGTACTTTCTTTGCTCTGAACCCCCAGCCGGGGGAGTCCCCCAGAGATGCTGTAGTCCATGTTTGGCCTCCCCATCTTCTGTATGCTTATCCTCCTGTACCCCTTATTCCAAGGTTTCTATAGAAAGCTTGTCGATTGGGGAGCAAAGTGATCCTCATTGCCCCATTTTGGCCTCACCAGGTATGATTTTCCCTTCCTTTCGTCTCATCGTCTGGCTCCACCTTGGATCTTGGATCCCATTCAGGATCTCATTTCACACCCCTCGTGGTTCCTCATCTGAGCCTGGACAGTTTGAAGCTCATTGCTTGGCTGCTCCACTTCCCCTAATTGCTAGAACTCCTGGGTTATCCTCTTCAGTCAGGTTTATTCTGGTGGCAGCTCATAAGTCTTCCACCAGGAAGGTTTATCATAGCAAATGGAAAAGTTTTTCCTTTTGGGCTTCTTAAAGGAGTTTAGACCCTTTCACGGCTCCTGTTTCAGCTATTCTCGATTTGTTAGGAAACATTTTTCAACAAGGAGCTAGCTCTTCTACTATCAAAGTTCAACTAGCTGCCATCTCTCATTTTCACATGTGCGAGAATTCTGCTTCACTAGCCTCTTCTAGACTGTGTAAAGCTTTTATTAGAGGTACTTTCCTATTACGCCCTACGGTCAAAGATCCTCTTCCCCCATGGGACCTTGCTATGGTTCTTCAAGCTTTGGTCGCTCCACCATTTGAGTCTGCAGCAACCATGGATCTTAAGTTTTTTCTTGGAAAACAGCATTTCTAGTGGCTATCACCTCTGCTAAGAGGGTTTCAGAACTGCAAGTGTTGTATATTAAAGTTCCATACATGATTTTCCATAAGGACAGGGTTTCCCTTTGTACCAATCCTTCCTTTCTTCCCAAAGTAGCATCACAAGTTAACATCAGTCAGACCATTAATTTACCTGTTTTCTTTCCAAATTTTACTAACAAAATGGAATACAGACTCCACTTGTTGGATGTTCATAGTTACGATTCTATTTACACAGGACTAGAACCTTTCGTAAATCTGATCAATTGTTTGTGTCCTTCTCTAAACCCTTTTTGGATAAACCTATCTCCAAGGTTACCATCACTAGGTGGATCTCCGTATGCATCCTTCAGGTCTATAAGGATAAAGGTTTGTCTCCTCCGGGTCATGTGAAAGCTCATTCGACTAGGTCAGTGGCGACTTCTGTGGCCTTTTGGTCGAGAGTCTCATTGAATGATTATGTGCTGCAGCTACTTGGTCCTCACCTCATACCTTTATTTCTCACTATAAATTGGATTTGATTTCTAGAAGGAGAGCATCCTTTGGTTCTGCGGTACTCTGGAATATCCTACCATGAGGGTCACCAGGAGTTTAGTAGCTGGGGACTCTGTGCCACAGGTTGAAGATCAAATAAAATAAACTATTGCAGATAAAGAAGTTATGTACTCACCATAACTTTCCATCTGAGTAGTTCTACTTCATTTGTCTTCAACCGTCCCTCCCTCCTTCCCCCTGGCCTTACCATATGGACAGCCTGTTTGGCTGAAGTTTTATGTGCGTAAGGTGTTTTTTCAGGTCAGGTTCTCTGTATAAGTGGCAGTAAACCTGATCTGGGGGTTGGAAGGTAGTGGAGGTGTATTATGGGTAAGGGGAGGAGCTTGGAGCAGATGCTAGTGAAATTGCTGTCTTGGATCCGATACGGATCCGTTACCCACAGGTAGAAGACAAATCAAGTAGAACTACTCAGATGAAACGTTATGGTGAGTACATAATTTCTTTTTCTTGAAACCTCCAGCTATTCTAAGTTCTAGGAACCATTAACTTTTAAGTGTTCTGGGTTATTTTTTGAGCTTGTAAAGGTTTGGCAGCTTTCAGTCCCACTTGTTTTAAACAAGGAACCACATGATTTTAAGTATTCTTTGAGCTGATGGGAATACTGCCTTGGATTTTTAAATGATGCTAAGTGTTTGAATTTAGTGTTCTAATACATTTATGTGTTGGCATTATTTCCCCTGATAGACCATTTACTGTTTTACAGCTTTTAGGCAATAATAATTTTTTTGGGGTGTTTCGTACATTATTCATAGCACATTCCATGGTTATGTTTGCTAGCTTTTTTGTCTGTGTGCTTCCATTTATCCAGGCTTATAAGCACATGCAATTCATAGGATCATAGGAGGTTACTAGGCTTTCAACCCAGAGGACATTTCAAGACTAGCTGTTTCATCCCAATATAATGCCATAAATACTCTAGTCCAGTGGTCTCCAACCTTTTTTGCACCAAGGACCGGTATCAATGTAAGACAATTTTCCACAGACCGGTCATCTTGCGGTGCTCATAATAAAGTAGATATTAAATTACTTACGTACTTATTTATTTATTTATTTGACATTTGTTTAACAAGGAAGCCAGACCCGGGGAGAAATGCTCCAAAGTACAATAAAAAGATATTTGGCAATAATTACCAAAAAAAAGTGCACATTCTGCTTAAGAGCATAACACTGATCTGCTATGGTTGAGAGGTAAGTAAACATAATGGCAACCTTACTGATTTTATACGCACAGCACCATCCAGCCTAACAGCAACGAAAAGTCAGACCACTGCTGAAATATCCAAAAGCAGGTTTAATAGTAGAACAACTGGTAAAAGCATTGAATATGGTTAGCGCTTTCGTGGTCTCAAACACCACTTCTTCAGACCTTCAAAATGCTCACATCAAGAAAATCAATTCTAGAATTTGAGTATTGCGTGTCAAATTTAAAAAAAACATGTACTTGTGTTCACTGCTTGGAAAAACTTTTCCAGCTCTTGTTTATATCCCCCTTTAAGGCCCATAGTATCAGGGAGAAATTGGATTACCGAGCCATTGTCTATTTATGTAGAAGAAATGCTTTAACCCATAGTGGATAAAAATTAAAACATTTTAAAGGATTCTAAGCAGTTTCTGCAGGATTTTTATGAGTTTGTAGAAGAGGTAGATTTAACAGAAATTCCATTACTTATGGTAACAATGGATGTTCACTCCCTATTTACCCTCATTCCTAATGAAGAAGGTCTGGAGATGTTAAGGGAATATCTTATTCAGGATGGCACTTGTACCCATGTTCAAATAGATTTGATATGTATGTTGATGGACATAATATTATGTAATAATGTTATGTTGTTTAACCACCAAATATACTTGCAGAGGGAGGGGGTGGCCATGGGCACGTCTTGTGCCAACAGTTACGCAAACTTAATAATGGCCTTATGGGAGAATGAACAAGCTGTTAAAATAACTGAGTGAAAATCAGTAATATTTTACAGGAGGTTTGTGGACGACCTCTTTCTGTTATGGAAGAAGGAAGAGGTAGAGCTGAAAAGGTTTCTCCAAGCAGTGAACACAAGTACATAGTTTTTAAAATTTGACATGCAACACTCAAATTCTAGAATTGATTTTCTTGATATGGGCATTTTGAGAAATGATGCAGGGAAATTCCAGACAAGTATATATAGGAAGGAATGTCACAGAAATACTCTTTTGCATAGAAAAAGCATGCACCCAGGGTATATCTTTGAAAATATAGTGAAAGGATAGGCCCTTAGGACCTCAAGGTTAATAACGGATGAGGATAGGTTTAGAGAAGAGCTACTAACCCTGGATAATAAATTGAGGGAAAGGGGCTATGCTAGCAACAAGGTAGCTGATACCTTTAAAGATATGAAGGTGCAAAGGTTGGACAGGGGCAAGCAGTACTTTTCAACTAATAGAAATAGGAATGATGTTAAGAGTAAGACGCCCCTAACCAATAAAATGTGGGTACCTATACATTACTGTAGTCATGTGGGGGTGGTAACAGAAACAGTGAGAAAGTTCTGGCCCATCCTTACTCAGGATGAAGAAATATAGTAGGTGACAAACCTAGTTTCCAGTTTAAGAATAAAAGATCTTTGAAGCAGATGCTTTGTTATTCATCTGGGGGCAAGACGCCAGGACAAAGGAGGGATAGGAATGAGGGCACGTACCCATGTAAGAATTGTAATCAGTGCCAGTATATATTGGAAAATAATGTTTTTATACATCCAGATTCAGGACAAAGATATGTGTTTCATGTACTAGCAGATTGTAATAGTGAAAACATTGTTTATTTGGCCAGGTGTAAGGGATGCCCATCCTCTTATGTAGGTAAGACGAATAGAAAATTAAGGTATCGTATAAGTGAGCATGCACAACACATAAGGAAGGGCACTGAAACTAATGTACTGGCAAAACATGTCTTATCTACAGATCAAATCCATGCTTTTGAGTTTACAGTGATAGAACAAGTTCATGAAAATGAAAGAGGTGGGGATATTAGAAACACCACTGAGACCTCGGAAACACGTTGGATAATTAGATTAAGGGCAGACCGGCAAAACGGTGGAATGATGGAATTCCAATATAACCCATTTTAAAGAATAGAAGTCTGTTCAAATAAATAGTATGGATTTTTATAGTTAAGTTTTTATAAATGTTTTTTATGTAACAATGAATGTTTTAAGCTTCATGTTGAATGTTATAATATAATAGTATTTATAGGAATGTTTTTATTTTTAGGAATAATTTTAAGGGACAGATGAGATTATGGAGCATGTGTATATATGTAGTTGCTTGAGCAAATGTAAATTAAAGCATTGGCCAAGCAAGGGTTAAACACTTGGAAGCTGGGTTTAATTGAGTAAGCTTGCTTATAGGTTCATGACTGTATGAATTGGTTTAAAAGAAGGTGTGTTAGAGTATAGAATTTTTTATGAAGATCTGAAGAAGTGGTGTTTGAGACCACGAAAGCGCTAACCATATTCACTGTTTTTACCAGTTATTCTACTATTAAACCTGCTTTTGGATATTTCAGCAGTGGTCTGACTTTTCGTTGCTTTACTATTAAACCTGCTTTTGGATATTTCAGCAATTGTCTGACTTTTCGTTGTTTTACTATTAAACCTGCTTTTGGATATTTCAGCAGTGGTCTGACTTTTCGTTGCTGTTGGCTGTTACGCTGGATGGTGCTGTGTGTATAATTCTACTTATCTGTTGCTCCAGCGTCTCATTTACACAAGTGGCTGGTTGGACTTTGTGTGTATGTACTTACTGACTTTATGTTTATAAGAGCAATATCTCTCCCTATTATTTGGCTCTGTCCAGCATACCTCTCAGCTGTACAGATTTTCACAGAATGTCCAGATTTTTGACTCATATTTTTGGTCTTTTTCTCATAAAATTGTTGTTTTCTGGCAAATCACTGGCAGATCATTGAGGCTGAAGTCAGAAAATAATGACAAGACAGTTGAGTTTTATACTTCATACCCTTCAGAAAATTCATGCTAATGCAAAACCTGTATTTCTATCAACTTTCAAAGTTTTTAAGAGCAGTACTTAAATGGGTCCCTATTTTGGGCCTTTGTTCCCCCCATTATTTTTGGCTTTGTCCAGATTTCTTGATCTGAGTAAAAGGCTGAGAGGTATTCATACCTCTCAACTATACAGATTTTCACAGAATGTCCAGATTTTTTCCTCTGAGTTTTGGTCTGTTCCTCATAACTTTTGTGATTATCTGGCAAATCACTGGGATGATCTGACGACTGAAGTCACTAAATAATGACATACATTTGTATTTCAGACCTCATATCCTTCAGTAAAATGCATGATAAGACCAATTATGTTATTCTAGCAACTTTCTATGGTTATAAGAGCAATATTTAAAATCTGTCCCTATTTGTCCCCCCATTTTGTTAGGCTTTGTCCAGAGTTTTGCATAGCTAATAGGTTGAGAGGTGTGTGTGTGTGTGTGTGTGTGTGTGTGTGTGTGTGTGTGTGTGTGTGTGTGTATGTGTATGTGTGTGTGTCAGAGAGAGAGTGAAGAGTGATCGCTGGCAGCAGTAGCAATGAGGTTTGTGTACCTTTCGTCCATAACATACACACACACAGAGTCACTTCCTCATTCATACCTGCAATCATTCACAGATCGCTCTGTCTGTCACACCCACACTCCACACGCCCACTTACACATTCATTCATACATGGTTCTCACTCTCCCGATCGCGCACATACACACACACATGCAGTCACTTCCTCATTCAGACCTGCGTTCATTCACACATCGCTCTGTCACACCCACATGTTACACACCCACTTACGCATTCATACATCGCTCTCACTGTCTGTCACACCCACACGCCACACACCCACTTACACATTCATTCATACATCGCTCTCACTGTCTGTTACATGCACACGCCACACCCCCACTTATTCATTCATACATTGCTGTCACTCTCCCTATCGCACACATACACACACACAGTCACTTCGTCATTCATACCTGCATTTGTTCACACATTGCCGTAACTCTTACAATCACTCACACACACACACACACACACACACACACGCGCACACACACACACACACACACACACACACACGCATTCACTTGCACATGCAGGCAGACACATAAACGCACTCATACAGCCATTCATTTACTTACCTGACGGCCTGGTACCAAGTGATCCACGGCCTGGTACCAGTCCGTGGCCCGGTGGTTGGGGACCACTGCTCTAGTCAATACCCAGGATTGCTTTTATTAATGACTGCCCATGCCCAGGAGGGTTGTAGGTACTATCCCTGGTAAGATTTTACGATGCCGTTACAGAGATCCCATAAACAGCCATTAACATCTGTGGAGTTTACTAGGCAAGTGGGGAAAAGAAGAAGATTACCTGGCCTTACACACACCTACCTAGGGACAGTTTAAATTCATTAGTCCACCTACTGAATGTCTTTTGTAGGAGGAAAACAAAGTACCCAGAGAGAAGAAAAAAAAACGCACACACACAGGGAGGATATCTAGACTCCACACAGAGGGCACCCCATCTGGGAATTGAAACAGAGAACGTCTTTCTTTAAGGTGACAATGCTACTTTCTGTACTGTCATGTTACTCCTTTGTATATTAGGCTGTCCTTAATTGCACAAGTTGTGATATCAAAGTAAACCCAGAGTACTCTGGCTAATCACAGCCCAGTAAACTTTAGTTCTGACATTTTTACTTATTTTAATAATTTCTGAAGAATTAGCATCTTATCAGTTGTACCAGCTACTTCTGACATTAGTAGAAATGAAAATTGCTAAACAAACTAGTGAGCAATTGTTGTTGCTACAGTACTTGGTGGTACTCACACAAAAGCACTCGGTACATTACTGATATTTGCACAAGGCAATATATTTCAGTCAGAGTACAATCACACTTAAAAATGACAAGTCTTTGTCAGTAATCTTTCAGCAGAGTACATGTTGCTTTGCAGTATCTACCAAGCTCAACAGAAAACAGAGGATGTTGACAACCCTTTATTTCTATGGTGCTACACACAGAGCATTATGTTAAAAGTATTCTGAATAAGTAGTCCTTAAAAGTTGTTTGAGTTGGAAACCTTGAATGTAGTCCTGGCTCTACACACAGATAAGCTTATTTTATCCTCTGACGACTGAAAATACGTACTACATCTCAACAAAAGAAGTTTATGTAAGAAAATTTTAGAATTCCAGACCAGGCTTATAGCATTAAATCCATAACTTCTGATACATCCAGGGTATTTGTTAAAGCCTTATTTGCATGAACTTGTCACAAGTTGTGTCATTTGTAGAAAAGGCCTGACTGGTTGGAGACCTGGTGAAGTATAAATAATTGTTCACCCCACATAACTGACCTCCAGCCTACTGATGTAGAAAGTGAAAAACATCAAATATTACTGAATATAAGCACCCAATTATACTATTGATATTAGTGACTAAAAGGTTATTGGTCTAAGATATGCTGTATAAAGCCAAAAACAGGTGAGAATTCATTTAACTGTATTCCTTTATGGCTTGAAAAACACTTCAAGAATGAGTTTGTATTGATGGAAGACTTTCAACTTTCCATGAAAAACTCAAAACTATAATAGAGGTACTATAAATGATTGCATATCACTTAGTTATATACAGTGTTCCCACAAGACTTGACCAGAAGGTTTACAGAATATATTGTCCTGTGCATTAACAGGATTACAAAGCATTTCTTTGCCTGTGGTACAATGGCCAATGAATTAAATGATTATGTGGGCAGGGAGGTGTTATGGCTGTAAATCACACACTCCCACCACCAGCATTTCAATATGCAATGAAAATATCAGTATGGGGCTTGACTCATGTCAGGGGTACCCTTTAAAATACATAGGACAATTGGCATTAAGGGTATGTAAAGAGGGTATTGGAAAACGTGCTGTGCTGCCTTGGATAATAGTCAAGTACAGTCCTGCAACAAGTCCTGCAAGACTCAGCTAAGCTTCACACTGCCCAGCCACACATCAGAGTTAACACTGGCTCCCCTGCAATTACATTTGCTTCGGATCAAGCTTGGCGCCATACTTTGCAATTTTACTGACAGTAATTGAAGCTTTAAAATTATTTTGCATATGAGCACACACCCACTAAATATTTTCAGATTGGGGGGAGGGGTAAATGGTGACTGTAGAGTACCAGCACTCTGTTTCTCAAACTTTTAGTTGTGTAGCTATCGTTTAGTCAAAATTGACAAAACAAAAACATATCTTATCATTCACCATTAAATATATGAATGTTAAGTATAGCTCAAGCAGTGTCACCATGATACCACAGAAATAGTCTTACCAATGAAATGTTTTAAACCTGTAACCAGTAATAAACTGTCAATCACAAGCATTCACATTTGAACATTAAAATTCTTTACTTGAAATAAATAAATTAAAATATTTATTTTCCAAGTAAATATGCAAAGAGTGAAAGACTTGCACCAGAAAGGGATTGGTATAATGTGTAAATTAGGCACCACACCCTCTATCAGTTCCCTCCCACCCAATTAGAGTTTTACGCCACACATATCACTTACAAACCAACACCCTTCACCATACCCTATAACTCATTAATAGTATATCAAACCTACTTACTTTAAGATACTACCCTTAAACACTCTTCACCAAACATGATGAAACATGATGAACTATAAACAACAGTCACATTTAATAAAAGCACTACTCTACCTATGTACTATCATCACCTTTCTCCTGCTCTCTTACCTGTCCTCTTACCATACTCCACTACATATCAGTACCCCCCCCCCACAATGGCAAACCAAACCTCTATCCACTCCCCTGAAACGTTGTAACTTCCCTATCACACCACTTGACCTCACCTCCTCTAGATCAGTCTCTTACTCCCACTACAAACTGTCAGTCAGAACTAACCCTCACTCCTCATTAAAACAAACTAAATTACTACACAAACTAACTAAACAGTATATTCACCTACTCCACAAACTCATTCGCTGTGGTGACATTAACCCTAATCCAGGGCCCATTGCAACACCCTAGACAGACTCTAATCAGCAAAACCCCCTATACTATAGACCTACCTCCTCTCTCCTCTTCATTAACATAAATGCAAGAAGTATACTTAACAAAATCCAGGACCTTCACGCCCTTCTAGCTGTATATAAGCCAGAAATAGCAGTGCTAACTGAAACATGGCTTAAACCAGAACACCATAATAATGAGATTACAGCCCCTGGCTATAACATAATACACAGAGATAGAGTAGAGAAAAAGGGAGGTGGCATAGCGATATTGTTCCAAAATCATCTCACCATTGAACAAATTGATTATAACACCCAAGAAATCAAAGATGTTGAACTAATCCTTGCCAAATTAAGACTAAACTCAAACATATTATTATTGCAGGTGGCTACATTCCACCAGGCAATAACACTACTATAATGGAAAACCTGCTAAACTGGATCTCAAATTCTATGCCACAAGAAACTGTACTATTAGGCGACTAATACTGACTGGCTGAACGGCTCTAGCCACACTCCAACTACCCACATTAACCTCCATAGATTTACCCAAATTATATCCACCCCAACCAGAACACTCAAAACGCGAATCCATCTTAGACTGGATTCTGTTATCTGACCCCACTCTAGCAAGGCACTCTGGCCGTCTACCTGACAGTCTAACTGATCATCAACCAACCTACCTACCGGAACAGACCCCATTGCATAAGCCAACCCAACCTCAGAGTAATACGTAACAAAAAGACCTTTAAAACAACTGACTTCATCAATTCACTACAAAGCTGTAATTGGACACCCCTAAAACTACACTCTCTAGATGATGCCGTACAGTACTTTAACTCCACTTTCCTGCAAATCCTAAACTGTCATGTCCCCTCCAGAACTATAAAACTAAAAGCTAACTATGCTCCATGGCTAACTAAAGATACTAAGACTACAGTGAAAGAGAGGGATTAGGCCTGGAGTCAATATCAAAAGAACAAAACCAGTAATTTGAAGCAAACCTACCATGAACTTGGAAACAAAGCCAGAAAGCAAATCAAACTAGACAAAAGTAACTACTACAAAAACATGCAGGAAAAATATGCCAACAACCCTAAAAAAATTTGGGCTACAATAAATGGCATAATCCACCTAGGTAAAGCCACCACCCCAACCCCAGTGCTACCAAACAACCATGACAACATTCCCACACAATTTAACAAGTTCTTTACCAAAACCGTCCAAACCCTTGCCAATGTCCTCAATACCACTAGCAGCCCTATACCAGGTGCTAGCAAAACCCACCCTACTCAAAACAATACCACCAACTTTTCCCTACACCCTGTACCCAATAAAATTATTTCAGAGCTCCTTAAGAAACTCAGACCAATCGCACTAGCTGCTGACACCCTACCAACCGAAGACACATAGCAGCAGATGCCATAGCCTATCCCATGTCCATCCCCATAAACAGGTCAGTTGCAGAATTCATCACACATTATTCCACTACACAAAGGTGGCAGCTCCTTAGAACTCACCAACTACCGCCCAACTGCGATACTCTCCCCTCTATCCAAGATATTAAAGAGAGTTGTACATTCCCAACTACTTCGGCACCTCTTACAAAACAACTTAATCTCCAAAACCCAGCATGGCTTTAGGCCATCCCACAGCACCAACACAGCATTACTATCATTTACAGGTATAGTTAACCACAATAGAAACAAGGGACTATTTGTATCTTCCATTTTCCATTTTCTTAGACTTATCTAAAGCCTTTGACATGGTAGACCATAACATTCTTCTCCAAACTTTATCTACCCTAAGCCTCAGCCCCTCCACTATATCATGGTTTCCTAGCTACTTATCTGGTTGACAGCAGGCAGTCCTATGGCATGACCAGCTGTCCGCCCTGCTACCAGTATCCATAGGTGTACCTCAAGGATCCATCCTTGGCCCACTGTTGTTCTCACTATTCATCAGCCAGATCAATTCCTCCTCATTCATAGCATCAGTAGTACAATATGCAGATGACGCCACCCTTATAAGTGCCGCCCCACATTAAAGGAACTGCAAATCCTCACCCAAAACACTTTTACTCTAGCCGAAACATGGTTCACAAACATCAAACTTATTCTTAACCCCAAAAAAACTAAATTAATTATTTTCAGCCCAGGTCACCCCCCCCCCTCAACAACACTTTCACCTTTCACTCCAAAGATAACATTCAGATCACTCGAAATGCACATACTAAACTGTTGGGTGTAGAAATAGACAGTAACCTCAAATTTGACATCCATGTAGCACAAACCATTAAGAAAGTTAATAAAAAACTAGGACTTCTCTATAGGAACAAACACTTTATAACTAAACAAACCAAAGCTACTATTGCAAGAACTCATCTCTTATCCATCCTTCTCTATGCCTCTCCCATCCTTACTAATCTCTGCCAGAGTGATCTGAACAAAATGGAATCTTGTTATAACAAAATAGCCAAGTTCGCTATTGAACCCTCATACAAATCCCACCACTGTTTCGCCTTTAACCAACTCAATTGGCTCAAGCTACCTCAACTACTTTTGTTTAATCAACTCACAATAGCACATAATCTCTTCTACCTTCCAGAAAAAAACCCTGCACTTCAAAATATAATTAACTCCCACATCCCTACCAGAGCCTTACGATCTAGTTCTCAGAACCTAATAAGTATTATCCGACACAAAAATGATGCTGGAAAATCTCTCTTTGCCTGCACTATTGCCAAAATCTGGAACTCACTACCTAGCCAAATAACCTCCACTACCTTCACTGTTCAGTTTAAGAAACTCCTGAGAACCCACTCCCCAGGTTAATTTGCACTATACCATGTTCAAGGATTCTACTAAATGTCCCCTAATTCCTTTCACTGTAAAGCTTAATAATCACTGGTTATTTCTGTAACAAAATATTGAGAGTACTCATAATTTAGAAAGAAAAAAACATTTTTTTCTTGTGTGTTTATATTTTCTATTCTATATAAACCCTACTACTAGAATGCTGTATGCTGACTTTACTAAAGGAATTGTTAATCTATACATAACTTATGTTTCTGTGGAACCTATATCTCTGTATGATATTCATGTGTAATTTCTTTATGACATGCTATTGGAGCTTTTCTCCCCGGGCCTCTGCTGAAAATGGATACGTGTCCAGTCGGACTTTGTTAACAAATGTAAAATAAAATAAATAAATAAAATAAAAAATCGTTTCTTTCTAGCTAAAGATACACTATGCCATCTCTGTCTTTGTTTTTTATATATCCAAAATAGAAATATACGGAGACCTTGCATGCAGTAGCTCTATTCTAAAGCTATCCACCAGCAGTAATTGATGAGTGAGTAGGATTAACAGGCAGATAGATGCTCTTTTTATAAGTCCCCAAACATGATTTCCTATTTGATCTCAGAGATCTCAGAAGATGTCTTTCCTGTTTTCATATTTACATGCTTAAGGAGGGAAGGATCAGCAAGCCAGAGTTCAGAATAAGGAGATTGTCACATGACCTAGTACAGCAACCTCATAGCAGAAGACCATGATACTGTACATTGTCTAGTCAAAAAAGAAGTGAGACCCAAGTGAATTTTATTGATAGACCCTGATGAAATGATGCTTGAGGTAGAAGGCATATTTATGTCACATTCACCTGGGTTTTTCTGAAAAGTCCCTTGAGTTTTGATGACATGGTAGAATACTTTTGCCAGTGTTACTTGGAATTTCTGTCACATCAGTGGATAATCCTGCAATTTTGACTTCTTGTTTACTCGTTGCATCTTAATTGTGCTCTTCCAGTTGGGTCTACATTATGCTGTTCCAATTTGGTGCACCCTGGCTTTGTTTTCTCTGTAAACAACCTTTTAACACTGCTCACAAGCATTGCAGTGTACTTCTATGTCATATATGCCTAGCAAGTAAAAAGTTTGCTTAAGATCTTTGTAGGTACATTATGCCTGTGTGGCCTGGAAAAGGAATGTCTTGGAATTCAGTTAGAAAAGCCTTATGGGACATCTTTGGGACATCCAACTGCTGAATCACTTGTTCCTCTAGTCCTTTAGTCCTCCACTCTCTGTACAACAACCTCTTTATCCAGTATATAGAGTCCCTCTGCCCTTGAGGATTAACAGCTACCTTCATTACTTCCATCAAGTTTTTCAACTTGTGGGCAAGAGCAGTGCCTACCTTATCTCTTTGTTTATTCTCCAAATTCCGCTGTCAGTGGAAGCCCAGTACCTTCCGAGAGCTATATTTTGGAGTTAGTTACACTGAAAGTATAATTTTGTCTCTTGAAGTAACTCCATTGCCACATGTGGCTCGGATGCAGGATTACTGCTGCCACTTTTCTGTTTTTTCCAAATCGGTTGTATCATCAGCCTCTGTTAGACATGTGGAAAGTGGCTGAGCCTCACACCTGCTACCTTTGCCATATGATTGCATCTAAGCCTGGCTGCATGTAACTGTAGTACACAGATTATTGAGTTTTCAGGGGCATTACCCATTAGAAGATCTAATTAGAAACTATTTAGCACTTCATTTTGTGTGTATGCCTGCCCTCTTACCTAGTCTAAATGAATGCTGGCCAATGGCTGGAAAGGTGTCCCTCTCATGGCTCTAATCATAGTGGACTGTCCAGGAAGGTAACATTTCCAAAAACTGTAGGTACAATAGTAGATTTATCAAATGCAATGTCCTTCTTAGCAGCAGTTTCTTTACCTTCTACACTGATAGGGTGCAGCCCGTTAATATTATTTATTTGTTTTTGTTTACTGGGAAAGTCCATCTGGGAACTGAAATACCCGTTTTCAGTGAAAGCCTTGGGAGAAAAGCTCTGAAATGAGTATAGAAATAGATTTTTGACAATTCAAAATAAAAACGGTCAACAAACATTATTTACAACATGAATCAGATTAAGGAAGTACATGTTTTCAAGATATTGTAAGCAGAATCAGAAACACTATATAAATGCACTTGTATAGTATCCATAGTGGATGGAGTTAAGATTGCATACATCAAACTGTAGGTGTGGTACTGTTGCATAGTTTGTTAGCTGTCAGGTGATATTTTAGGCAGATTTGAATTGCTGCAGGGTATTAAAAAACAGGATGTTTTTTGGAAGTTTGTTCCATGCCTTGGAGATGGCGACATAGAATAGTGAATCACTGTAATTAAGTATTAGATTTAATAGCAAAAGTTATTTTAAGTTCTAAGAATCTAGGAGTTCTATTTGGTGTATGCCATTGGATGAGACTGGACAGTGACAGTGTTTTAAGTGGCTGGTGAAGTATTTTGTGTGCTGTGAATAGTTGGGAGTGGGTGATGCATTGAAGTTCAAGCTGGTTGAGGTTATTGACCTCCATCAGTGATGTGAGTGTTGTAGGAGACTGCAAGCAAATTTGTTAATTATTTTACAGGTGTTTCCTAGTTTGTGTTTGGTGGAACAGTTGTGATTTGTGAATATTGTTGAGGCATATAGGGGGAAGGAAGGAAAAGGGAGGTGGCAGTTTTTACTATGACCACTTAGCAGTGCTTTGTTATGTAAATGTAAAGAGAGACTAGTTTGCATTATGCCTTTTTGACTGCAGTGTGCAGACGAATTTGAACTTATCAACTCCTGGTAATTTTGTGTTGATGACCTTTTCAATTTTTGTGTTGTTTGAGGAGATAATATTAAGGTCATTGTTGTTTTGATTTATATTTGGAACCTGTTGCTTTGGAGTTTTTAGCCTTTCTTATCCCATCTAGTTACACTGTAAACATTTTTGGCCAAGATCTTATGTACTTGAAACAGTGTTTTCCCCTAGTGTCTGTGTAACCTAATGTAAAAGTTTGTACTGCTTCCAGTGGTTCACTTATACCCATGTTTGGGTACATTTTTCATATGTAGTTGATCCCTGCTTGCTAGATAGTTTTTACCCCGTCTCTTCAGCCTTTATACTTTCAGTCTGTGTCTTCAGGCAGAGTAGTAATTGTGTGCTCCCATATCCAAACGTCTCTCAGCATTTCCAGTGTAGTGTCTTGATACCTATTCTCCCATCTGTGAAAGTAAGTGCTTATTTCTCCAATAATAACACTCACACAGTCATCTGCATTTCGTATGTGTGCTCTGAATTTCCTTCTATAAGACTCCAGTATCATTTTAAAACATTCAAATAACTGTGTTTAACTTGCAGTTCAAACAGTCCAGGTAATTCGTTTTTGATACAGTATACATTGTCTTATCTTTGATTAGAGGAATTAATGGCCCCACTGATTGCCCTTGGTCAATTTGTGTTGATCACACACTCTTTAAAATAAAATGATTAAAGTTCAACCACCCATCCAGCAACAGCCCCTTTTTTCCCATTTTTGCACTTGGAGTTGGGTTGTAAGTTCACTAGTGACAGTCACGTAAAGCCAGTGTTCTTACCACCAGGTGGCTAGCTGTACCACATTTATTGTAAGATACCACACACACGCATGCCTATTCACACACCCACAGCCAGTTTAAATTGTCCAGTCCTCTACTCCATGCCTTTGAAATATGGGAGGAAATTGGAGCACCCCAGAAAAAACCCACACAAACACAGAGAAGATATGCATACTCCACACAGATATCACTCCAGGCTCCAGGAGAACCTCTGCTGAGAGGTGACAGTGCTGTACTACTGTGACACCCAAAAATGATCAAAGTCATCCCCTGATATTTGCACGCTTTTAGTAAAAAAAAACAAGTATATTCCTTTTTTCATGTTACGGCTCCCTTTGTTGCAGTTACCAGGTCTTGTATATGCTTCATTTCCTTTCCAGCTGCTTGAGTTCACACTGCTTGCACCTCAAGCTGCTTTATTCTCTCATTACTTCAAGCTACAGGTGTCATACCACCAGTGGTTGTCTCTAGTTTCAGCTTGGTTCTGAGATCATCTGGCAATAAACAGAGTTGTTTTGTTGCATAATGTGCACCTTCAGTTTCACTGGAATTTGAGTTACATTTTTTTGTTTTCTGACTCAGTGTTGACCAGCTGCCTAATAGTACATTTTGGAACAATATTTACCAAAGATATTGTAATTGTGTTATGAAAGAGGTAGTCTGTTTTGGATTGTGCCAGCATTGCTCATGTTTTTATGCCGGGAAAACCCAGAGGACCTTTCTTGAGAGAATTTACAAGCAAGAAGACAATGTCAAAAAGGAAAATGTAAATAATACCTTATTTATGTATAATAAATGTTGTCTTGGTTGTGTATTTTTCTGTCATGGAGGGGTTTGAACCAAGTTTAAGGGGATGTCCATGGGAGGAGCATTTAGAGGCATGTAAGCTCTGGTGACAGTTACAGTTCAATGCAGATATACCACCAGGGCTGAACAAGTATGCCTTGATTTCAGTTATTTTAAAACTGAGATCTATACAATTGTAAATGTTCTTTTAAAAACAAATGCCAAGTGTAGATTGTTTGTGTGTATAAGTGTATAAGCGCTATATATATATATATATATATATATATATATGTATATATGTATATGTATATATGTATATGTGTATATATATATATATATATATATATATATATATATATATATATATATATATATATATATATATATATATATATATATATATATATATATATATATGTGTATACATATATACACACACACACACACACACACACACACACACACACACACACACACACACATGTAAATATGGTGACTGGTTCAAGTATCATC
The DNA here is from genome assembly GCF_019279795.1 of Protopterus annectens. Classification (NCBI taxonomy): domain Eukaryota; kingdom Metazoa; phylum Chordata; order Ceratodontiformes; family Protopteridae; genus Protopterus; species Protopterus annectens. Next base: position 875,996,480 of record NC_056747.1, read on the forward strand.
CCTGAGAAGTCACAGTTGTTAGGGGAAGAAAACACTTGATGTTCTTTGTTTTGTTTTGTGATTTGCAGTACAATGAGAGCAGTATTTCATGTACGACTCTGCCAGAGTTTTTTATTTGAGCGTTAGACTGCTTGTTCTCTGAAATGCAGGTAACCGTATTTATTGAACTCTAACTTTTCAGTGCTCATATTTGGTGTTATATGATAGATCATAATACTTCTTCCAACAAGAAACTGTAGATTAAGACCTGGTACAAGTATGTGGTATTTAACAGGTCCTTAAGTAAAGACGTTGTTTATTATAATACTGCAGTATAGTTTCTCCCCCCTCCCACACACACCCACATCTTGTTCCTTCAGAAAATTGTGCACTGCCTCCAGCTAGGGTAACTAATTTATCGGACTAATTAAATAAATAACATTAAGAGAAGAAAGCTCACAGTTCATCATCATTCATGCCCTGTGGTGACTAAGAGAGGTATTGTTTCAGGTTGTGAAGTCTGTGGCAGTAAGGGAAGCACTGCAGTAGAAACAAAAGAAATCTCATTCATGACCCACAAGGGAAGCTAGCCCAGTACTACACATGGACATGTATAAGGCGACAACCAGCTCCATAGACTGTCTCCTTTCAGGTTCATATTCCCACAGAATTTTCATTTAGTAATCTCTTTCTCACTGAAGCTGCCTGAACACCATCCACTTGCTGTATGTACTTTGCTAAATGCAAGATGCTGTCCACATTTGTCTTGGGAGTATCTTGTACTTCAGCTTGAATCGAATTATCTTGTACTTCAGCTTGAATCGAGGTATCCTGCACTTCAGCTTGAATCGAGGTATCCTGCACTTCAGCTTGAATCGAGGTATCCTGTACTTCAGCTTGAATCGAGGTATCCCGTACTTCAGCTTGAATCGAGGTATCCCGTACTTCAGCTTGAATCGAGGTATCCTGTACTTCAGCTTGCATCGAGGTATCCTGTACTTCAGCTTGCATCGAGGTGCCCTGTACTTCATCTTGCATCGAGGTATCCTCTTTTTCAGCTTCTGTACTTCAGCTTGCATTGAGGTATCCTGTACTTCAGCTTGCATCAAGGTATCCTCTTTTTCAGCTTCTGTACTTCAGCTTGCATTGAGGTATCCTCTGCTTCAGCTTGCATCGAGGTATCCTCTTCTTCAGCTTGCATCACGGTATCCTCGACTTCAGCTTGCATTGTGGTATCCTCTACTTCAGCTTGCATTGAGGTATCCTGTACTTCAGATTCTGTACTTCAGCTTGCATTGATGTATCCTTTACTTCAGCTTGCATCGCGGTATCCTCTACTTCAGCTTGCATCGCGGTATCCTCTACTTCAGCTTGCATTGTGGTATCCTCTACCTTCAGCTTGCATTGAGGTATCCTGTACTTCAGCTTGCATTGATGTATCCTTTACTTCAGCTTGCATCGAGTTATCCTCTACTTCAGCTTGCATTGCGGTATCCTCTACTTCAGCCTGCATCGAGGTATCCTCTTCTTCAGCTTGCATTGAGATATCCTCTACTTCGGCTTGCATTGCGGTATCCTCTATTTCAGCTTGCATTGAGGTATCCTGTACTTAAGCTTCTGTACTTCAGCTTGCATTGATGTATCCTTTACTTCAGCTTGCATCGCGGTATCCTCTACTTCAGCTTGCATTGATGTATCCTTTACTTCAGCTTGCATCGCGGTATCCTCTACTTCAGCTTGCATTGATGTATCCTTTACTTCAGCTTGCATCGCGGTATCCTCTACTTCAGCTTGCATTGAGGTATCCTTTACTTCAGATTCTGTACTTCAGCTTGCATTGATGTATCCTTTACTTCAGCTTGCATCGAGGTATCCTCTACTTCAGCTTGCACTGAGGTATCCTGTACTTCAGCTTGCATTGAGGTATCCTGTACTTCAGCTTGCAGATAATCTTGACCTATTGACTAATGTCGGGCATCTTTTTTGATTTGTGCATCAGTAATCCCATGGTAAGTGTGCCTATTTCTACTAGTTCTATGTATCACAATCTTGTGCAAAGCAGAAACAAGAACCATCACCATCTGGCTGAGTACTTCAACATTAGCTTTATTTTAGGTGTTTTTCAGCAAAACGCTGAATGTATTGAAATGTAAAATCATAATATTTGAGAGGATTGGAACAAAAGCAAGATGTGCATAAGACATACAGTCAAATGTAAAAGAATCATCACAAACAAAATAAAAACGTTATTTCTAAAAAAAGATTAACATGTCCTGATAAAAATTTAAATAGAAAATAGTGTATAAAACAAAAAAATTTTAATGCAGTTATCCCACCATTTCAAAAAACCTATGGGAGCTAGCCAAGGTGGAGCCCTCTCAAAGCCATTGAGGCTGTATGTTCCACAAGAGCAGAACCTGAAAGGTAGAACAGATACAGCTGGGGAACTACAAGCATCGCCTGCAAAACTAAGTGCAAATTCCAAGAAGTGCAGAAAAGGCACTTCAGGCTCCTTCATAAACAATGAAGGGCCTAGTAGTGCTTTACGATGTTTTGAATTTTTGCTCAGATTGGGAGAACCTTTTTCCTGCTTTGCTCATGATCTTCATGATTGAAAGGCTTATTAATCCTCCATTCATACTAGCTCATTTGTCTTGAAAAGTTTTGTGGAGGATACTCTGTTTAGTGACCATCAGCTTTGTTGACAACGTGTCTTAACTTTAAGCTCATATCTGTAGGAAACCCTATTTGGCCTTTTATAAGGAAGGGGTTTCCTTAAACTTCTAACCATCGTTTTCTGATGAAAGCAGTTATAGAACTGCTTTTAAATTAGACAATTCATCTAAACTGTTTTCCTTTTAATGTCAAAATGAGAAAGTATGCCCTTTATACTCTGAATGTGCAGTATAGGGTTAAGTGTGAAGCCTTACCTGATGTCTCATGATGACAGTGTCCATGAAAAATAATCATGCTTTTTTGAAGAAGTTAGCAATGGAAACTAATCTACATCAAAGAGATGATCCGCTTGTGTTTTTACACTCACTGCATGGAAGTTATCAATCAACTTTGATTTTTTCCTTCACAAAGACTCCCAACCCTTTTTTGTCTTTCTTCAGGAAGAAACTTCCAGAAATAAGACTGTGACAAGTTTTCCAAACTGACCTTATCAGATTGCTTTCTCAGTATAAACAGTTTTACTATCATAAATGCATCTAGGACCCACTTTACCATAGTTGCACCACTCATGCTTTCTTTTAAGATTGTATCAAAGGATGATATATGTGCAGCAGCTGCACTGGCATCACTAAATACTTTTCTAAGATGATAAACAAGCTGGATGTAATCTCTAGGTCTGGGTCATCCTTTTTTGCCCTTTATTTTGCTCCTGATGTCAGTCATTCCACTCAATTGTCCCTTTCTTTTCCAGCCATGGGTCAAGGGTCAAGTGGGAGAGGCCCTCTGAGAGGCCATCTTTCAGACGGTCATCGGGGTGGTTTTAGACTTTTGTATGAGGCCGTCTTCCTTCTCTGTACATCCAGTAAAGCACTGTGAAGGGGGCATTTAATGGGTTGCAGTGAAAGGCATTCTTTACTTCTGCAGTGGGTGTCACTTATTTATCAGTTTCCTCTCTTGCAGCTGTTGCCCCCAAAGCACGGTTGGTGGTTTCCCTGGTCTTCACTAGAGAAATTACAGCCTCCAGTGTGTGCCCATCCCTCCCCAGCCCTTGGAAGAGGTGAGAAGGCATTGCTTTTCACTACTGTACCTCCCTGTCTGGCACTTGCAGTGCAGTGGTTGTTAATCAAAGCCTGGTCTCCTGGGTGGCAGTCAGTACTTCATCCCTCTATGTCTTGAAGTCAAGCAAGTCCTGGTCATCCTTTGACAGGTTTAAAGGTATGTACTAGGCTAACGACCACTAGGGCCCTTATAAGCCTAGCCATACAACTCAAATGTGACCAACAGATTTGATTTATATAGGGGGTGATTTACTGACTGCCTCTGAATGTCAGAGACATAGGCACCAGACCAAAGGTGACCCTAACCTTATTGTCTGTGAGGTAAAGACCTTAACCTTTATGCAAACTCCAAACCCTCTCAGAAATGAGCACCACATTCTTGTTTTTCCACTGCATCATTTTGATGACTGTCTAAGTGTACAGGCTTCTTGCACTGGCTGGAATCAAACCCAGGTCAACTACTTGGAAGGCAGCTATGCTCACCACTGTAGCCCAATGCTGTCATTAGAGTAAGCACCATCATTAGAGGAGTATCCTTCCATGAGAAGGCACCCAAGAGGATAAGAGTTGGACTGTGTCCTTTGGGTCTTGAAGACAGAACTTCGTCTCCAATACAAATGTTTCAAATTACCCATAATAATACATCTAGATTGGTAGTTCCATCTTCATCACCATGCCAACCCTTCATCTTACCTTTGTCAGTACCGTACCTCTCAGCCTATTAACTCAAGAAAAATATACAAAGACTAAAATAATGGGAGGGCAAAGGCCCCAATATAGCGATATATTTTAAATCACAAACAAAAATTTGAAAAAGCACCAAGAACGAATAAAATAACAGCACCAAGAACGAATAAAATAACTCCACAGAAGTTAAGCGGGAAAAGACAGACACACGCCAAACATAAGTATTATTGATATATCAACTTAGAAAATTGCTAGAATAATAGATTTTGTGTTAGCGTGCATTTTCTGAAGGATATAAAAGCTGAAACTCAGAAGTCTGCCATTAGTTGTTGTCTTCATTTATTAATGGTTTGGTAGAAAAACACAAATTTTATGAGGAACAGACCCAAAATATGAGGCAAAAATCTGGGCAGTTAAGAGGTATGGATAACGGACCTGACTCAACTCAGTTTTGGATATTTATTGTTGCTGTGTTTAGTACTATCTTCTGCTGATTCATTGTGCAGACTGACTGAGACCTGCAGAAAAGGTGAGGGGCTTTGTTAGCTTTGAAAAGTTTTTAGATGTCAGGCTGTCAAAGTCCTGCTGGCCTTAGCTCTCAGTGGAACCGCCAGTCCTGATCTGTGGTACATAGTTATGAGCTCAGTGCACTGGGGTTTACTGGAGACTGTTGGTACTGATAGGGGTTATCTAACTGCTTGTGCAGTTTCAGCTTCCCAAATATTTGTTGGAGTTGGAATTCTGTATATACAATGTATATTGTTAAAGTTATCAGACAGACTTCCATTAATGAATCATAAACAAAAACATTTGAGTTTACAATACATTTTTGGGCTTTTGATTATGTGTGGTTTGTGTAAAATGTCAATATAGCATATTTGTCTGCTGCAGTTGTATGTCCTTCACGTGTATTCCTTCATTTTTTGCATTGTATTTAAAGTTTTTTCAGAAACAGTCAAATTGTGAAACATATTTCTACTTAGGTTTTGCAGATCTTCACAATTCACTTTTTGTACAGACATTCAAACATATTCTGTATCTGGGTGCAGTGAAGGAATAAAATCACTTTTTAAATATTAGATGTATTTGAAATAGCTGGGTCCAAGTCTGTTACATTTAACTTCAGTGATTCAGTGAAGTTCATCAGCAATGCTGTAAAAGCAGGTGCGCGATGTATTATATATTTAGAGACATTATATTAATTTGTTTACTAGGTCACTTGCTCTTGTTCCTTTGTCTCATGAGATCTGTTCTGATTGGCCATAGGAGAGGAGCACTTCTGGTTTTGTCAGCTCCACTCTTTTTTTAACCAACTTGTTGATTGAGTAAGTCCACTGGATGTAATTGTCCCTTTTCATGGGTGACCCAGTAGCCACATACAGGTGGAAGGAATCAAGCCCTGTACTCTTAGCAGAGTAGCAGCTCATTAATAACTTAAGTTTTTGTCCTTTGTGCTAACTGTCAGACAGTTTTTCTTGAAGGAAGGGATAGTGTTTTCAAGTCGCTTTAGGTTCCCTGGATCATTTGAAATGGATATTTGAACTGTCCTTTTTGTCTTTGCACTGCATTTGTCCCCATTACAGTTAGCATCAGATTTTTTCAGTTTTCAACTGTATACGTTGTTTTTCAATAATCATTTTGATGCTTTTATATAGTAAATATGGGTGCATTTCATTCTGTTGAATATTCATTTGTTCAACAGAATGAAATGCAGGTGCTTTTGTGTGAATGCTTATTTTATCGAATGTCGGTATTGCAGAACACCTCTTTTGCTGAAATAGGTAAATGGGTTTATATTAGGTGTGTGTGTATGCGTAGCCATATTTGAGTGTTTGCTGGTTAGGGTTAGGTAAGGATATTTAGTATTAATGTGTTTTTGTGTGCATGTCTGAGCCTGACTTCTTTGGTGGCAGTGTAATGAAATTTTTTGTTTAAGGTAAGGTGTATGGTTACGGGCAGAGTTATTGTTAGCATGCATTACTAAGGTGGTGTGTGGGCAGAGGTGTGCCAAGCCTCCCCCAACCTTAGTAATATGTAAAAACTCTAATCCTGCTTCTTAACGCTAATCCTACATCTTACCTGGAAAAAGGCATTTCTATAACACTACCACTATTCAGACAAGCACAGATCTAACTGTTGTAGTGAGTTTTTGGTTAAAAATTGAAAAAGGAAATTGTTTACCTTTTACAAAATTGTGTAGGTTTGGTATTTTATGTTTTTGTTAATTTGAATATTCAAATGTGTTTTGATGATTTTTTTTTGGCACTTTGTTCCATTAGAATATAATTGTATAAGTGTCTGTGTATGTATTCTTTTTTTCTTTTTTTTTGCATTGTGTCTGTTTCTAAACAACTGGAAACTTATTTTGTATTTTCTAAAGAAAGTAAATTGGTGAAAATTGATGGGCAGAGTCTAATGTTTCTATCTTTTTTGCAAGTTCTTTCTCTTGCTGTTTGTTATATTTAAGTAGTTTTGTAAAGTCTTGACTGATATTTGCCCCTTTCCGTTTCTTTAACAGCTCAGGCTTGAAGTTGCAATATTCAAGTTGTATAGTCATTTTTATTTTTCAGAGAATTCTTTTTGCATTTGCAGTTTTTGATTTTTTTTTTATTTAAAGTAAGGAAGCCTTATTTATTTTTGTGTGCTAATACTTGGCATTAGTTCTTGATTCCGTTGCCTTTCAAAGTTCAAAATCAGGTAGTAGGAGTGTATATGAAGAGGACATTTGACTGTTTATTGGCTGTTACGTTTGCCTCCCGGATTATAGGTCTTGCTGCAATATTTTGACAATCTGGTATTTCATCCGATTCTTCATGAAGACATACATGTTTTTAAAGTGCTTAAGTGTGACAAAGTGCTTTACAGGACAAAAGTGATTACTGAAATGTTTTTAATTAATATATATATATATATATATATATATATATATATATATATATATATATATATATATATATATATATATATATATATATATATATATATATATATATATATATGTATGTGTGTATATATATATATATATATATATATATATATATATATATATATATATAATTGTTTTGCATTTTATAAATAAAAACATTTTGTTCAACTATTTAGTTTTTATGATTTTAAGAATCAATTCCAGATGGTCATAGTACAAAATTCCAGTGACCACCACTAGATGGCGATTGTGTACCACTAATCAAATCTCTTTCCTTTGATGTCATATGAGCTATGGGAAATGGAATTAAAGTAGGTGTGTACTTGTATATGTCAAGGGCTTTTGACTGTGTTTTCCTTCATCTGTAATCACTGCACTGAAGAAGTGGAAGTTCAGATAGCTATGTTGTAATTGGGTTACAGTGTAGATGGATGGAAGAAGGTTTAAATTAGAGTTAGGGATATTCAGTGATCCTATTCTAAGCGTGGTTCAACATGGTTCTGTTTTAGAGCCTTACCTTTTTCATATATATATATATATATATATATATATATATATATATATATATATATATATATATATATATATATATATATATGTGTGTGTGTATGTATGTGTGTGTATATATATATATATATATATATATATATATATATATATATATATATTTATATATATATATATATATATATATATATATATATATATATATATATATATATATATATTTATACGTATATATATATATATATATATATGTGTGTGTGTGTGTGCATGATATGTATATAGATATATACATACATTACATACATGCATACATACATGTCCACCTTACCATGTGGAGTTTACTGCTGGCTTGTAAAGTTTGCAGGTGATGCTAAAGTTGCTAGTCAGCAGGTCCTCATGGAGTGAAAAAAAGCATCTATAGCTATACCTTAATGATTTGTATAACTGGTGTTAAGCAAAAAATGCCTTCTTAACTATGAAAAGTGCAAGATACTACATGTGGGTGGAAAAAAATTTTAATATCCATATGTACTGGGAATGACTGAATAACAACATGCCTGTGTATATTTAGGTGTTTTGATTACAGACAATCTAATGTAATGCTTGTCAATAAAACTGATAATCTTTTGGTCATTTGAAGATCATATTTCCATTGATTTTTTTCCTATAAGTTCCCTATCTTATCGCCATTATTTAAGAGCATGGTGAGACCCATACTGGAGTTTGGATTATTTTTTTATCCTACAGTATGTAAGATTAAAAACAAAACTGGAATGTGTCCAAAATTTTGTTCTATAAAGGTCAATAAACACATAAAACAAACTTTAATAGTCAAAATATAAAACAAATAAGCTCTTTTGTATAAAAGCATACAGACTTCTTCAGATAAAACTTGCCAATTTGCACTTAAATGAAGTTATATCAATACAGTGCTTACATAAGAGGAAAGAATATGAAAGATGATTATGTTCGCATTTTTTATTTATTATGCATTTTCATGTATTTTTTTATGTATGTTATTATATTACTGTAATTTTAAGAGTCATTTATTAACGCTTGAGTTAATCAAAAAGCACTTGTGTTGAATAAAATTTGTATCGCGATTTTAGATGACTGTTGCTTTAAGAGTTTGGAGCCATTTTTGCAGTGGAGTTGTCATGTGATTTAAAAGCCTGTTTAAGTGCAAATTTCAACTTGGCAAGTTTTATGTGAAGAAGTCTGTATGCTTTTAAATGAAAGTCCTTATTTGTTTTATGTTTTGACAATTAAAATTAATTTTATACATTTATTGAGCTTTGAGTGTTTTCCATCTGAGTTTTCAGCATTGTGTATTAGTTTGGTTTGTTTGTTGCTCATTATGTTGTGTAAAGGACTAGGTTGTGATGCTAGACACAATATGTTATGACAGGCTGAGTAAGTCCTTTATAAAGACAGAGCTGGAAGAAAATGGAACAAGCTGCCTGCAGAGATTAGATCAGCTGAAAGTTTAGGTATATTTAAGAAAAGGACACATGACTAAAATACTCCATCACCACACCGTCTTTATTTATTTATTTATTTTTTGGGTAAGAAGATGTTAATGTCAAGCTGTATGGAGATGGGATTTTAAGTGTAGCACATATGCAAAATGCTGACTAAAGTCCATGGGTGCTGTATATCATTGTTTAACTATTACTTATACCCAGGAGTTCACATAAATGTAATGTGCTTATTCATTATTTGTGTAAACAGTTCCATTTTGGGACAGTGTTGATCGAGAAACCATAGTTTGCTGACCTGTGGCCATCAGTTTAATGCCTGATTGGAAGACACCACACTATCCCTTCTGTTTATTTTTCACGAGTGAGAATAACGAATTGAATCTAAATGAGCTGCATGTTTTGTTATAGAGAAAAATATACCATCAACTTGCTTCTGTGATCCAATCACTTGATTTGGAATGCAGAGTAAGAGTCACAAATAATTAATTTTAAACTAACAGCATTTACACATTAAGTTCATCTTGGTCCAAAGCCAAAATCAATAACAATAAGGCATGTCTACGTATACTAGCCCAACCTCATTTTTACAGCCTCTCAGCAGAAAGAAGTTTGTACAGAAATCTATCATCTTTTTACTTTTATAGTTGCTTACAGGCATTTATTAACATGCTTTCTGCTTCTACAATTTCCTTACTTAAAATTTTTGAGGGATTACCTTGTGAAATGTGTTTTGTTTTTCTTTGTTTTGCTCAGGTTTTTAAACAGTGGTTTATTGCAGTACAGTTCCAGTTGCAATATTTTAGTTCTGCATACCTGGTATTTCAAATGAACCCTAATGCCAGCTAAATGTAGAAATTTAAGAAGAAAACATATTTTATTGTTCTGCTTTGTATTGCAGGCACTATTCATTTAGATGTTTTCTTTTCTAAGTGCTCTGGTGTTATTCCTCATTTTGACCTCTAGATGGCAGGAGTATCACATTGAAAGCTTTACCTAATGAATATGTCTCCTTTCACAATAGTGTTTCATCTTTGGATCTTCCACAGAAGATGAACCTGATCTCGAATCATTGACCCTAATTACCTCTTTTGCTTCAGGGATGGTATTTGAAGTAGTTGAATAGTTATAATGTGGAGGTTAGAACTGATTGACTTGCTGCTGAGCCATCTAAATGCACAATATTTTACCATATAAGGATTATCTGTCCAACGTAGTTTGCCATTTTCCTTAGCTGTGGACAAGCTACCTAATGTACTTAATAAATAGCATGTTTCTTTTCCCTGTTACTCTATATCCTTCATAAGTACTTCCTTATGTTTTATTCATGCATTCTTGGATTGTTTTACCTAAGCATATGGCGAACTATGGTATCAGCCATGATGGGGAAAAAATAGAAATGCTACGTTGGTCCACTAATAGAGGACACAAAGAGACTGAAACACACACATGATGTAATAATGCCTTTTATTGGTCCAGTACAAGTTTTGCGGGTACTCAAGCTTTAGGACTAGCACAGATCCTTCATTGTGAACTCTGACTCAAGACCATTTCTAGACTTCTCAAATCTGAACAACTCTTTGTTAAAAATCAGGAGCTTTCAAGGTGACTTTAAAGAATTAATTCCCATTTTTTGAACAAAACTCTTGTTGATGAATGTCGGAGCTAAAATGAGTATTTTTACATTCCATGTAGACTATCTAAAAGGAAGTACTTCCGATGTCAGATAGGACAGAATCATTTTCAGTTTTCATTGCTGCCATTTGCGATTGTTTGCCAAAAGACGGCTCCACTGTCTACATGCCTCAGAAAGCAAAACATAATTGTTTTTCCTTGTTGGGCCAGAGTTCTGCCAAGACAACTCTAGGTCAAGACATCCACTACAACATTAACATGGCACATGACCAGTCAATTCCAGTTCTGCAAGGGTACATCTCAAATGTAGGAGAGGGCACTGTAACTCAACCAGTGTCTTTCAGCAGTTCACATTAATTGTTTACATCTACCTGAAGTGAAGGGGCACAGATGGAAACTGGATCATCACAATGTACAGATGAAGAACATCCTAAATGCAGATCTGCTTACTCCACGTTGCTGCAGTTAGATCAGAACCGTGTGCTTTCTTATTCCCCATGACAGGAAAATATTTGCCTTTTCTTTGAGGTAGATTCAAAGGTTGATGTGAGCAGTTGGTACCTCACAATTCAACCACCTCATAACTCAATCGTTTCACAATTCAACCACACTTTCTACCATGAGGGTATCCAACAATTCATTCACCATCTTGCAATTCGACCCAGAAAGGAGGCTGAAAAAGTTGTTCATTGTTTTCTGTTGTTGTGTTGTATAGTGCAGTTGTTTCTTTTAAGTGTTGTGAAGAAGTGAAGAAATGGGCCCAAAGAAGAGTGACACTGGCAGGAAAAAATAAGTGGGATGAGCACTGAAAAGAAGAAAGAAATCATAGGTAAAATTGAGAAAGGATGTAAAATAGAACGAATAGCAGAACAGTATGGTGTGCTTAGGTCTACTGTCTTAACATTTGGGAAAAATAGAGATAGCATCATGGGTGCTAAGGTGTCAAAAAGGAGCAACAAAGGTTTTGGACAAACACAGAAAAACAATTCATGAAGATATGGAGAAGATGCTTCTTGTTTGGATCCAGGAGAGGCAAACAAACGGAGATCCAATAACTTAGACCATGATCTGTGAGAAAGCTAAGCTCATCTTTGAAGACCTAAAAAAAAAAAAAAATTCCAGGAAGTAGCTCACAGCAAACAGAAGAATTTAACGCAAGTAGAGGATGGTTCCACAGGTTTAAAAAATAGATGTATCATCCACAGTGCTCTGAGTCAAGGAGAGGCAGTTAATGCTGACAAAAAAGGTGCACAGAAATTTGTCAAGGAATTTGAAGAATTGATAGAGAAGACAATCTGCCATAACAGATTTTTAATTGCAGTGAAACGGGACTTTTCTGGAAGAGATTGCCAAGTAGGACGATGTACATAACCCAAGAAGAAGCTAGGATCCCAGGTCACAAGTGCATGGATCAACAAGTCAATGCCTACTTCAAGAAGCTGTATACAAAAACACTCTTCTCAAGGATCTTCAACATGACCCATTCTTCAGGTCAAACACTGAAGGAACTGTGGAAGACTGAGTTCAGCATTCTTCATGCCATATCATTCATCAAAAGTGCTTGGGATGATGAAGTGTTGCAGAAAGCCCTTGGTGCAACCTGGAGGAAACTGGTTCCTTCCTTTTTTCAGGGTGAAATTGTGAATGAGGCAGCTAAAGCAGCTGAAGTGCTGCAAGACATTGTTTCCACAGCAGAGCACCTAGAGATAGGGGAAGGTGAATGAGGCAGATGTAGAAGAACTGCTAGAAGACCGTGATGACGAGCTCACAGTGGAGGAACTTACAGCACTTTGCAATGAGCAGTTCAGAAGAAATTTCCAAGAAGATGAAGATGCCAGGAAAAAAGGACCTATGCCAACAGCTTGCATTAAAGAACTTTTATTCAATTGGAAGAAGGTGCAGGCTGCAGTCTAGGAGTGGCAGTCCAACACAGTTGACATCAACAGGATGATGGATGTGTTTACCAACACAGTCATTCATCACTTCAAGACTATCCTGAAAAAGAGGGAGAGACAAGTCACCCTGGACAAATTTTTTCATCTACACCTGCCAAAAAGCAGAGGGAACAGGCAAGACAAGGTGAAGAAGACTCCTCTTCCAACAAGTAAAGACTAAGTGGACTCTGTAAATAGTGTAAATATGGTGACTAGTGGGGCTGGGCAGAGAGAATGGGCACAAGTTTATGATACCGACTCACCTGAATGAATGAGGCAAGACAAGTAGTATGCAATGTATTGTGTTATTATTTATTTTGGGGGTGTGGATAGGAAACTGTTGCAAGATGTTTTAAGTTATAATTTATATCATATTAAAGTGAACTAAATAAAACAATAATAATCAGAGACAATAGATATTCATTTCATAACTGCTATCGCAATAATGTAATGAGTATGAATTTTAGCTGGACTGGAAACATGTTGGCCTGCATTCTTAGAAGGACTTAACATCAAATAAATTTTGTATGTGACATGTGAGCCATAGTTTTAGGAATGTACAGTAGTCCCCCATTCCTCCTCCATTCCTCCTCCACATCCTCTCCTCCATTTGAGATGTTCTACATTTCAAATCATTGTGAGCTACATTTTTTTAAATGTATTTTTTAATTTTGTTTGGGCCGGGAACAAATTAAACCATAATGGCATCTCGCAATTCAACCGTTTTGCAATTCATCTGCCATTCCAGAATGGATACGGTTGAATTGTGAGGTACCACCTGTACTTTCTTTCCATTTTATCCAATTTAGCAGATCCTTGTCAAGGGAAAACAAGACAATTACAGTCTCATTCTAGTAGCTCTTTCTTGGCCAACACCACCATGGTTTTCTGTGCTAATGAGTCTCATCACTTTTCCACCATGGCCATCACCTCTACAGAAACCTTTACTAACACACTAGGCCAAATAAGCACCATTTCCCAGTCTCAACACTCTGAATCTGTGGTCATCATAACTCAACCTCTAAGTGCAAGAAATCAATATGGGGGACTGGGACAGAATTTAAATATTGCTTTTATAAATTTAGAAAATTACTAGAATAACGTGTTTTGCATGTCTGAAGTCTAAAACTCAAAAGTGTGTCATTATTTAGTGACATTTGTCCTCCTTGATTTGACAGAAAGCCTCAGATTTTATGAGCAAAAGGCCAAAAAAATAAGAGATAAAAGCCTGGATATTCTGAGGGGATCTGGACATTTGAGAAGTATGGCTGCCATGAAACATTTAGTTTTGATTTTTTTTTTTTTTAATAGCAGCTCTTTATCCATTCATAAAAGAAGTCAAAATATATAAAACAAGAAAATGATAAATTCAGAAGTAGAAGATGTTGGTCCCCTGGATTATAGTACACACCCTAGATCCTTTATTTTTCCAGTTCCTATGTTATTGGACAAGTTAAATAAATTATTTAATTCACATCTTATATTTCCTTATTTGCCAGCTTCGCGGGATCTGTGACTGCTTTCCTTAAAGCAGTTAATCTCTTAAGACCTCCATGAAGCCCTAGTTCTCCTCTGTTGGATATTAAGTTTATGTTGGAAAGTTGAATTTGCTTCCCTTTGAACAACTATAGTGCAGACATTTCTAGTTGCTGTTATATTACCTTGAAAGGTGTCACAGTTTTAAGATTTCATGTGAACTGTCTTACTTGGATTTCCGCAGTGAAAGTGTCACTCAAGACTGATCCAGTTTTCAAGGACCATATCCTTAAAATCTCTCCAAGACCAAAAATACTTCAATGAATCTTGACAACATTCAGGGCTGTCTTATAAACAGGTGTCATGCAAGCTCTGACTGATCTCCTACTTAAGTTGATTAATCCAAGCCTTCCATAGGCTGTGTTCCCAAGCAGTGGTGATCCCCCTTCATAAGAGTGGCCCCACAACTGACCCAAGCAACTGTAAACCCATTAGCTTTTTTAGTGTTGTCTGCAAAGCCATAGAAAGCATCATCACTGATCTCATTAACCAGGCAGGCTCAACCTGCAATGAAGTAGATTTGTTAAGAACAGGTCATGCCTCATTACTCTTGTGAACTTCTTTGAAATGGTTACACAAGTCACAGACCATGGTCACCCTGTTCATGCTACCTGCCTTGACATAGCAAAAGCATTTAATACCATATTGCACAATGGGATTGTAAACACATTAATAGCCCTAAACATAGATCCCTGTGTGATAAGATGTATTGCAAATAAACTCAAGGACAGAATGCATGTTGTCAGGGTCAGTGAAGCTTCTTTAGTTAAGAAAAAGGTGACCAGTGGTGTTCCCTTTGGGACCCTATATTTTGGCATTTATTTCTCTGATTTCAAAATGGAAAACAAGGAACTTGGGCTGACTAATTTCGCTAATGACTGCAAATCAACAAATAATAAGCTGAACTGTCAAGTGTTAACGTATGCTGCACTGAGAGAGCACAAACTAAATGCTAAGAAATGCAGAATCATCTCCTTTGGAAAACAACAAATTGTTACAACCTACTGCATCAGTGACCATCTACTCTCCAATAAGTCTGTCATCAGAGACCTGGATACGTGGGTAGATTGCTCCCTCTCCTTTGATCACCATGTAGCAACTGTAGTCAGAAAGTACTTCTGTATATCAGAATTACTCATAAAGGCATTTTTTTCCAAAAGAAAGGAAGTTAATAGATCCCCTGTACTCTTCACTGATTAGTCCCATTATAGCATATAATGCATCCTTTGGCATGTAACTACTAGTTTGATCAAAAATGTCAAAACATTACAGAGGTTCCCAACAAAGAGAATCTCAGGCTTTAAAATTCTTGGCCATCAGGAAAAGCTAGAGCCACTGTTCCTGTGCTGTGTCATAAAGAGTCTTGAAAAAAGACTTGTGCCTTTTTATTTTTGTGCCCTAAGGGAACCTGTTGTCTGAGACTTCCTTTTTCATTGATGCATCAAACAGTATAGCCAACACCTAGAACAAGAGATCTGAATGTACATCAGGGAATAAATAAAACTAAATGGAGAGAGAGGTTCATTACCCAGTGCAACACTTTGTTGTGGAAAAGACCCCTCCTGCCTTGCATGTCAAGCAGTCTGATTCTCTGTCTGCCTTCAGACATAGCTTAGACGATTGGATGGTTACCCTAGAATACACTCCAGGACTTACAGGAGAACACGGTGGTACAGTGGTAGCATTGTTACCTCACAGCAAGAGGTACTCCTGTTCGATTCACGGCTGGAGTGCCTTATGTGTGGAGTCTGCATGTCCTCCCCGCAGTCGAGTGGCCTCCTAAAGACATGCGTGAATGGGCTTGCCTTCGCTGAAGGTTGGGCATCGGGCTGGCAACTCGGCACCATAAAAAAACTACTGCCAATAATTAACAGACCTGAGTTCTGCTGTGGCGACCCCCTAACCAGGAATAGCCGAAAAAAAGACAAACAAACACTCCAGGACTTACAGGCCCTTGCCCCCCTTGAAAAGGTTGATAGATCCTGAAGGTGGTTATTGAAAAGATACACATGGCGTCTGGTCTAATAGCCTTGTATTCTGTATGATTCCTATAGTGATAGTTTTTCAGACAACTTACGTGACTATCAGAATGATGGTGGACAGCACTTGCATTTACTGCAGTTGACTACATCAGTGTGGATTTGACACAAATTCAGGAAAAAAGAAAACAGTTTGTGGTCTCATTTAAGGAAGTGAAAAAGCTTCTGGTCAAGTAAGAAGGTGGTTGTTGTTTTATGATCTAAATTTTGGTCCACTGTGACGGTTTTGTTATGACAAAAATAATAACCCTTAATAATCACACACTCCATTAGGGTGGTAGTACATCTATAATTTTGTTGTAGAAGTAAATATGCACATGAAGCTCTAGAGAACTTACCTTCACAAGACATTCCACTTTCCAAAGTCCACAGTTATGACAGGTTTTGTGACATCTGTACTGCAAAGGATCCTATACTTGTCCAGCTAACACGGCTTAGTGATCTACCAAGATGTTATACTTTCCCACTATGGTTACTGTTCTCAAAGAAGAAAGTACAGTTATATGTAAGGTATTTCCCATAACCTTATTCTTTGAGGAGAGTTACTGAAACAGTAAACCTGCAGTCTCCATTTCTCCTAAGATTATTATATGTATTTTCATTGATAGAGACTGCGGTGGTGGTGCTGCGGTAGCGTTGTCGCCTCACAGTAAGACGTTCTGTTCGATTCTCAGCTAGAGTGTCTTCTGTGTGGAGACATGCGTGAATGGGCGTACCTTCTTTGAAGGTTGTGCGTTAGTTAGGGCTGGCAACTCGGCACGTAAAAATCGACTGCCAATCATTAGTGGAGCGGAGTTCCGCTGTGGCGACCCCTCACCGGGAAAAGCCGGAAGACACAATATTTTATAAGGATAGAAACCCAGCCACTGGGAATGCACAAGCCAGTGCATTTCTTTGTGCCGGTCCCAAGCCTGGATAAATGGGGAGATGTGCATCATGAAGGGCATCCGGCGTAAAACTTGGCCAAATTATTTCATGCGGACACCAGTAAATATTTACATACCGGATCGGTCGAGGCCCAGATTAACAATGACCGCCACCAGTAGTGTTAGCCAACAGGGTGATGGCAAAAATTGGGCTATTGTTGGCAGAAGGAGGAGAGGAGGTGACAGGCATGGCCTAAGGCAGGAAGAGATGAGAAGAGCTAGGACTGTGGTAGTGAGGGTCAGAACTTTGAATGTTGGCAGTATGACTGGTATAGGGAGAGAGCTTGCCGATTTGATGGACAGAAGGAAGGTTGGTATATTGTGTGTGCAAGAGACCAGATGGAAGAGGAGTAAGGCTAGGTGTATCGGAGGTGGGTTCAAATAGTTTTATCATGGTGTGGATGGGAGGAGAAGTAGCGTAGGAGTTATCCTGAAGGAACAGTATGCTAAGAGTGTTTTGGAGGTGAAAAGAGTGTCGGATAGAGTAATGTTTATGAAGCTGGAAATTGATGGTGTAATGATGAATGTTGTTAGTGCATGTGCTCCACAAGTTGGGTGTGCGAAGGACGAGAAAGAAAAATTTTGGAGCGAGTTGGATGAAGTCGTGATGACTGTACCCAAGGGTGAGAGAGTGGTGATTGGAGCAGATTTCAATGGGTATGTTGGTGAAGGGAACAGAGGGGATGAAGAAGTGATGGGTAGGTCTGGTGTTAAACAAAGGAATGCAGAAGGTCAGATGGTAGTGGATTTTGGCTGTGGTGAATACGTATTTTAACAAGAGGGAGGAGCATAGGGTGGCATACAAGAGTGGAGGAAGATGCACACAGGTGGATTATATCTTAGGCAGCATAGGATGGTGGTTTGTAAGATGACGTTGGTGATCAAGAAGAGGAGGAGGAGTGTGAGGGCAGTACTAAGGATCAAATGGTGGAAATTGAAAAAGGGTAATTGTGAGGTGGAGCTCAGGGAAGAGTTAAGACAGGCACTGGATGGCAATGGAGAGTTACCAAATAGCTGGGTAACTACAGCAGAGCTAGTAAGGGAGACTGCTAGAAAGGTGCTTGGTATGACATCTGGACAGAGGAAGGGCGACAAGGAGACATGGTGGTTGAATGAGGAAGTACAGGAGAGTATACAGAGAAAGAAGTTAGCAAAGAAGAAGTGGGATTGTCAGAGAGATGAGAAAAATATACAGGAGTATAAGGAGATGAGGTACATGGCAAAGAGAGAGGTGGCTAAGGATAAGGCATATGAAGAGTTATATGAAAGGTTGGACATTTAAGGAGGGAGAAAAGGACCTGTACCAATTGGCTAGACAGAGGGACCAAGCTAGGACAGATGTTCAGCAGGTAAAGGTGATAAAGGATAATGAGGGAAACATACTTACAAGCGAGGAGAGTGTGTTGAGCAGATGGAAAGAGTACTTTGAGAGGTTGATGAATGAAGAGAATGAGAGGGAGAGAAGGTTGGATGATGTGGGGATAGTGAATCATGAAGTGCAATGGATTAGCAAGGAGGAAGTAAGGATAGCTATAAAAAGGATGAAGAATGGAAAGGCTGTTGGTCCAGATGACATACCTGTGAAAGCATGGAGGTGTTTAGTTGAAATGGCAGTGGAGTTTTTAACCAGATTGTTTAATGAAATTTTGCAAAATGAGAGGATGCCTGAGGAATGGAGAAAAGTGTTTTGGTACCGATTTTTAAGAATAAGGGTGATGTGCAGAACTGTAGTAACTACAGAGGGATTAAATTGATCAGTCACAGCATGAGGTTATGGGAAAGAGTAGTGGAAGCTAGGTTAAGAAGGGACGTGATGATTAGTGATCAGCAGTATGGTTTCATGCCAGGAAAGAGCACTACAGATGTGATGTTTGCTCTGAGAGTGTTCATGGAGAAGTACGGAGAAGGTCAGAAGGAGTTGCATTGTGTTTTTGTAGACTTAGAGAAAGCTTATGACAGGGTGCCTAAAGAGGAGTTGTGGTATTGTATGAGGAAGTCGGGAGTGTCAGAGCAGTATGTAAGAGTGGTACAGGATATGTACGAGGGTAGTGTGATAGCGGTGAGGTCTGCGGTGGGAGTGACGGATGCGTTTAAGGTGGAGGTGGGATTACATCAAGGATCAGCTCTGAGACCTTTCTTATTTGCAGTGGTGATGGACAGGTTGACAGACGAGATTAGACAGGAGTCCCCATGGACTATGATGTTTGCAGATGACAGAGAGGTGAAGAAGAGAGTACAGGCAGGATGGAGTGGGTGGAGAAGAGTGTCAGGAGTGATTTGTGACAGGCGAGTACCAGTAAGAGTGAAAGGGAAGGTCTGCAAGAGGGTAGTGAGACCAGCTATGTTATATGGGTTGAAGACAGTGGCATTGACAGAGCTGGATGTGGCAGAGTTAAAGATGTTAAGATTTGCACTGGGTATGACGAGGGTGGACAGGATTAGGAATCAGTATATTAGAGGGTCAGCCCAGGTTGGAAGGTTTGGAGACAAAGCCAGAGAGGCAAGATTGCATTGGTTTGGACATGTGCTGAGGAGGGATGCTGGGTATATTGGGAAAAGGATGCTAAGGATGGAGCTGCCAGGTAAGAGGAAAAGAGGAAGGCCTAAGATGAGGTTTATGGATGTGGTGAGAGAGGACTTGCAGGCGGTTGGTGTGAAAGAGCATGATGCAGAGGACAGGAAGAAATGGAAACAGATGATCCGCTGTGGCGTCCCCTAATGGGAACAGCCAAAAGAAGATGATGATGATGACTTTATAAAAACTGAGTTTTGTTGGGCGTAGGATTTTGTTAAAATCTTTAAATGATGTTTCATTTTTTCCATAATTATTTCAGAGGATGTTGTTAATTTGCACTGTTTTCAATTCCAGGTCACCAAAAATTGATAATTCATCTTGTACTAGATTTTTTTTCTCACTTACTCTCTCTTGCTCTCAACATTGAAAATTCAGTGTCTTGATATCAAAATGAGCTATTGATGATGTATTTATTCTTTTTAAAATGCTTAATTTCTTTTGAACAGTACCTTTTGCACTGAAATTGATGTACCTAAATTTCTAATGAAAATGAAATAATCTACATTTGAGACCAGATAGCTCAAACCCTTATTAAACTTTAATAAAATGCAGATGCTTTCATCCAGTATTACCTAGAGAACTACTTCAGACAAATAATACCACTTTTTATATGCGATTAGCTAAAAGGTTTTCAAGTGGTTGCATCAGTTAGTAAAAAAATTTTGTTGAGGTAGTTTTCCAGTGCGTCTTTACTTAGTTAACCAGATCAATGAAGTGGTATAAAAGCTGTTTACAGGCCATATAGTTAGGCAAAGACAAAGTATGCACTATTTGTCTTTATTTTCATTTCTTGCATTGTTTATCCACTTGGGCATATCGGTCTGCGTTTGTTTTGTTGTGTGTGTTTTTCAGTTCAGTTTGATGCTGTTTATGTAGTTTGTTTTCCAGTTCTATGTTAGACCACATTAGCCTGTTGAGTGTTGCTCATCATCATCATTTGGACTTAACACATTTTCCAGTTCTATGTTAGATCACATTAGCCTGCTGCTGAGTGTCGCTCATCATCATTAGTTTGGACTTAACACATTTTTTGTATTGGTACATTACCTAGGGTGCCCGAAAATACTACATTTCAGGTTTAAATTCATTTTTTTCCTTCTACTGTTTCTTTTTTTGAACTTGAGGCCCAGCTGTTGATTTTTATGCATTTACCTGCATTCTTTCGTAGTTGGAGAGCACACCAGCTGTAATTGTAGTGCTGTTTTTTTTTTTTCATTTTCGCCCATTCTGTCGCTGGGGTAACTTTAGGATGGTTGCCATTTTAGCCTTTTACCCATTTCCATATTTATTATGATGAAATTTCCAGGAAATTGTATTTTTGCCGGAGTTGCTGAGATGAGTCATAAATCACTTTAGAAGTGATAGGATGGTTTAAGGTTGCTGGTGGTTAACATGAGGATGTCATTGGGTATGATATGCAAGCTGGGGGTGCAGTAATTAGGATTTTCTTACACATAATAACTCATGCATTCAGTTTAACTCCCGTTTTATAAATACAGTAACTTCCCTGCTATGAAAAAAACTACTACAAATCCAGCCATCCCATCCCAATCATTGAATTCACAACAAACCTTCACACTCACTGAAGTGCTAACATCAACATGTAAAAAAAACATAAATTCACACCCTTAAGACGACAACCACTGCCCCTTGACCAGCTCCCATCTGACTACCTCAAATTTTCTACAGATAGCCTTCCATATCCTCTCTCGAGTCTAATAAACCATTCTGTCCAAGAAAAATATGTCACAACCTTATGGAAAAAAGTCTACATAATACCACTCCATAAAGGCAGATGGTTCACCAATCCCACAAACTGTAAAACAGTCACCATTCTCTCACCTTATCCAAAATCATGGAAAGATGTATTCACTCTTAACTTACTACATGTAATACTTCTCATAAACTTCCTCTCTCCCCCAGAGTATGGTTTCAAGCCCAACCACAGTAGAACCCTGACCTTTTAAGGTTCACAGATGTAATAAATCACAATATAAATTCAGGTCTTCTAACCTCAGCCCAATGTCTGAATCTATCCAAGGCATTTGACACAGTCAATCTAATATGTGCTGCTAGGACACTAACCCTGTTACGAACACTTGCCCAGAAATCCTTCTCCTCCATAGAAGCTTAGCTCATCAACTCCTCCTGAATCCTAAACAAAGTTAAACTACAGCTGTTCTCCCCCAACTCTCTCCTCTAAAAAACTGCCTTTATTGTACTGTCATCTAATAAGAGCAGTATAGAACTGGCATCCCACACCAAACTACTAGGTGTGATTAGAGATGACCACCTGAAATTTGATCTTCACCTTCAGCAAGCCTTAAAGAAGACGCAACAAAAGCTAGGCTGCCTCTGTAAAGTAAAACATTACCTTACTGACTCTGCTAGACAAAACATAGGCACATTTTTGTATTCCCTACCCTATGTATAATGATTTATGCCTCTCCAAGCTAGAACAATGCTGCAGTAAAGTAACAACCACCCAACAATATAAATCACATCACTGCATCTCTCTAAAACAACTAAACTGGATAGAACTAAGTTATTCTCTGTTGTACTCACAATTAATTCTAGCCTTCATACTACTGCGTAATCCTGATAAGTTCCCATCTCGTCACTCCATCATTAATACTTACAGTACTAACAGACTTCTATGCTGCACTGAAAAAATCATTACTCCAGTATTCACACTGCATTGCTAATCACTGGAATACCATCCCACTCCACTTAAGAACAGCCTGCAACCTGAAAGACTTTAAATGCCTACTAAAGCAACACCTGGTAGATAAATGTCTCTGCACCTGCATCGCCTGTAGTTAAACCGGTGTTAATATAGCTATGTATAAATTTGTGCCATAACTGTCTGCTGCACAAAAGTTAATGTACTGTTGTGACAGCTGTACCCTCCTCTAGCATCTCATCTCATTTATTATTTCTTTTGCCTCCTCCCCTCATTCCTTGATTTGGGCTGCTCTAACTCCTTACCTTAAAATTTTATTCATATGAGGCTCATGTAAATGTCATTTTAATTGAAACTAAATGATGTAACTGATATCAAGGATGTTGCTCATGAATTAAGCTGACTGTAAATGATGAAACAATGCAAATGATGTCCATGATGTCTGCATAATGGAGCTTTTCTCCTCAGGCTTCTGCTGAAAAAGGGCACTGAGAGTCCAACTGTCTGGTAAACAAATGACAATTAAATAAAGTAAAATAATATAATTGCTGAATACCACTTTCTTTAAGTAGTATGTCAGCCATTCACATTTCTTTATTTGATGTAACCATTTTGTACGACACAAATTGTGTGTATTCCATTGTGTGCTACTGCATAATGTAACATGGTGTTTAGTGAGTAGATTTAAAAGGGATGAAAGAATGAATTGTGTATCAATATAATGCTGTAATATGTATGAAAGCTAAACCTAGAGTTTTGTGTATTTTAATGGACCTGGAAAGGGAAGTTGCATATGACAAGGATGGAAGAAACTATTTACATCCATTGGCTGAGATATAAGCTGTCTTAACATAAGATGTGATTAGATAAAACGGAAAAGGGTGGCTAGTCTGAAGGACATATGAGATGAACAAATATATTTTTGTGTTTCTGTTTTCACGATTGTACCAGTTTTATTATGACACATTGATATGATGGGGGCAGGGAGGGAGTTGTCTCCCAAAACTATGGAACATTCTGCACCGAATGCACATAGTGGTGATCAACACATTGCAAGCACACATTTGTCTGAAATGTGTGGTTTATTTGTAGGCAGGTCCTTGCCACCCCATCTTCATGTTGCTGCACACTCTACCACTACCTAATATAATTACTTTTGAGTTATGTTTTACTTAGAGAAAAAAAAAAACAAATGCTTGGTTAGTTCATAAAAAGTCAGATATTTGTCTTTTTCATCGCTTTTTATTTGAAGTAAAATACCCCATAGAACTTGAATATACAGTCCAAGTACTTGCATTTCAGCTGAATAAATGGCTCCCTGTAATAAACTTTAACAAGAGCAGAGGGCAGCTTCAAGTTATCAAGTAGTGACTGTGCAATAAAAACAGACAGAGGAAGTATGTTTTTTTCCCTCTTTTCCAGTTGTCAGATTCCTTCAGTTGTTTCACCCCCTACAGCTGCTTGTCATTTATTCAAAATTCTTGAGTCAGATTGCTATACATTTGGTCATTTTGCCCATATGCTTGTATTGTCTTCTGACCAGTTGGTTGGTAAGACTTGGCTTAGTGGAGGTGGGGCCACTGATCCGTTACATATAGAAATGCTCTAGTAGAAGGTTTGGTAACATTGGACAGAAAAATGTTCATTTCTGCCTCTAATATTCTCAGCCAGTCTGTTTGGATGTCCTAGATAGCTGTACCTGTCGGCAGAGTAAACCTGGGAGGTAACAGCACATGCCCAAGTGTTTTTGGCAGAAGCTGGTTTGTCTTCTGCTCAGGTTATATTAATTTAACTATCTTGGATGGCTAGAGCTTGGAAGAGCAAGGCCTCTTTCATGATGGCCCTTTAGTGCCACCTATTTAGGAGAGTTAATTTCAATCCTGGAGTAAACGTGTACACGGTCACCCTAAGAATAATCTTTGTATTGTTTTAAACAATGCTGTTAAGTTACTTGTAAGTGTGTGTGTGTGTGTGTGTGTGTGTGTGTGTGTGTGTGTGTGTGTGTGTGTGTGTGTGTGCCTATAAATAATGTATGCTTTTAAAGCAGTCAAGTTTGTGCACCTATAAATAATGTATGCTTTTAAAGTAGTCAAGTTTTAAGAACTGGAAAAAAAGAGAATAAAATAAGTGTTTCAATATAACTTATGTTTTTGTAACCAGTCTTGTACATTGACTGCAGAAAGTAATTAAAAAAATGCTACATTTGACAAACATCTTATAAATCCTTTTAATGTGACATTTACTGTTTTGCTGCAGGTCTTAAAATCTGAGTAGTGTAACCGTGTTTTTCCTTGTATATTTTCAGTGGCAACCTGAAGCAGCTGTAGGAAACCAAAAGATTCCTGCGATTGTTCAAATGACACCTCTTCAATCGCAAAATGTCTGATGAGAAGAAGATTAAAGAAAATCTTAGAAAAGGTGTGAAAATAGCACTAACGTGTATTGAAGTTTTATGTACATCGGCATCTGCAATCTGTCCCTTTTTTGGACCTGCAGGATCCATTTGCAAAGTGATTTTAAAATGTATGGAAGATAACGGTGAAGGAATGCTTGGTGCAGAGTTTGAAAAAGTTAACATGGAGCTACAGAACATTTACAAAGCAAACCAAGATGTGCTTAATGAGATTAAGAAACAAAAAAGTGATTACCAGTTGTCTGAAATAGAGTTTTTCTTGAAGAAGTACTTTAATGCTTTATTAAACATTGAGAAAGCAAGACCAGAAGATGTTGAGAAAGAGACAGAAAAATTCATTGAGATGTATAAAGGGAGACAAGAAGAAGATCTATTGGCCCTCTGTAAACTTGTAGTAGGAAATGTGGTGTATGGTGATCCAATTCTAAAAGTGTGTAAAACATGGTCTAAAGGAGATAAAAATGCCATGATGAATTTATGTGACCACTTAAGGTTTCTGTTAAGCATTGGCCTGAATTGTTACATGTTCTACTTGACTATCACTGATGCGGAAGACATCGAGGAGCAATCTGAAAAATGGAAAGAAAGGCTAGTGAAAGCCAACAGGAAGATGGAACAAGCCATTCGAGAATGCCGCTAAGAATACAATCAGCTAAGAAAAACAAAAGCTATGCCAGTTATTTTGTCACAGTGCTTGTTTTAATTTATATGAAAAATGCTTGCATGTTATACATACCTAATGTATTTGGTGAATAGAATGAAATAAAACAGACTACAATCGCCTTTTTTAATGATTTCACCTTCCTTTGTGTTATTCTACTTCAGAATATTCCACTATTACAAGATCAGATGTTTAAAACCAATGTAGTAGCTTCCTAATTTGTGTTCTCTGGGAAAACCTATATTTCACTGACTCCTCTCACTTGATTCAAATTCAGGTTATGCGAACTAGCGTCTTGTAATGTCCTTGTGGTTAAAAGTGCTTGTTTCATTGCTGTCCATTTATGTCTGTATTTGTAGCACCCATTGCCACCCTATTACAGAGCATCATTTAATGTTAGTAGATCTGTATCCTCTGTTTACAACTGTGATATGTGGTTTGTAATGATATAACTTAATTAAATTTCACTGAGGCATAAAATGCACTTTGAATAGGACTTTCTACACTTGTACTTGTTCCTGTGAGTATCCTTTGTTATTGAAACTACAGTGCTGATTGTGGAAAAACATTCCTGTTTTCTAGTATGTATTGACGCTGTATTTTATTTGTAAGTCATGAATGGGGTTTCACTTGTCCAACTTTTACGCAGTGATCTTGCCTATTTATCTTACCTTTTTTCTTGTGATTGCAGCTATAAGGCTGGTGATCAGAAAGTTGTGACCTGTTAAAAGTACTTTTTGTAGGGCGGGGGGACTTCCCCTCCTACAGTCCTTTACTCGTGTATGCTACCTCTGACATCCTACATCCTCTGGGAAGAAAATGCATGTCCCAACCCAAAGTCTGTGTGGTCTCACTATTTGTGAATAATTTGTGATCACTGAACTGATGTCTGTGACCATACAAAACACAAGTGGAAAACTGTAGTATCGTGTGTGTGTGTGTGTGTGTGTGTGTGTATGTGTGTCCATTCACACTGTTTTCGTCAGTAATACATTTTCATGGGAAAGCAGTCTTTCACTTCATTTTGTGACTGTTGAAACAATGTATTTATTACCCATACCTAAAAGCAATCAGAGTATGAGACATGACTGAGCTACATAGATGTTGGATATTTTTGTCAAGTAGAAATGATACCCTGTGTAACATCAAACTGAGTAATACATTTTATTGCAAATGTAAAGAATAATAGTTTAAAAATGTTTTCTCTACATTAGAATTATGTTCGGGAAAAAATATTGTCTAATCTGAGGTGCCTGAAAATGTAAATTAGCAGGGGAAATTTACCAAAGAATGGTAGCTTGTCTTCCATCATTTTACACTTCTTCAGTATACCAGAACAATTATTTCTTGTTAATGTTCTGAGATCTGTGACTGGATTGTTAGAGTAGCAAAATATCTGTTCAGTTTCCTTGATTCTTAAGTTTATTGCATAGAGTTATTTGTAGATTTTGGTATCCTGAAGTAAGTGTAAGTCTGAAATGAATATTGATGATGCAGAGAATGTTTATTGAAACACATTAGCTGATTTGGTTTCT
The DNA here is from genome assembly GCF_019279795.1 of Protopterus annectens. Lineage (NCBI taxonomy): Eukaryota > Metazoa > Chordata > Ceratodontiformes > Protopteridae > Protopterus > Protopterus annectens. Next base: position 876,023,728 of record NC_056747.1, read on the forward strand.
ATTGTAAAACGGATGCAGGTGCCTTTAACTTGTGCATGCTGATCCTTCAAAGATTAGCTGAGGGGAATTCCCACTGTAATTGGAAGTATTATTTTAGCAAATGGAACTGGTTTCCTTAATATTCATTCTCACCATGCATACTTGCAAAAGAAAATTGTTTGCAATATACTGTTTAAGTAAACACGGTTTTGCAAGACGGTATTAACCTAAATTTGGAATAGTGATGTTTTATGTGTTGAATATAATATTATTGTATAGCTAGTACAGCAGTCATCAAAAGGTCTACTAGAAGATGAATGCAAAACGATGCCAAGTTATTCATCATATCTCACTTTACAGTAGAATCTGTACATTCTCTATATGGTATGCTTTGCTGAACTCTGATACCTGTTGAATGGGCAAATACAGCTTGCTCACAAGGTTTTGCCAGCGTATTTGCTGAAAATGACCAATCACCATAAAATATTTAGGTAAAGATAACAGTTATATAATACAGGATCTACTTCTACTTGGTGAATATACTACACAAATTAAAATAACACATACAACAGAAATGCAAAACAGATAAATCTTATGTTCTTTCATTTTAAGGTGCCAAACATGTCTAAAGAGTATTGAACAGAATGCTGTGACAGTCTGTAAATGTTTTTTTGAGAAATGCCGGAAAGGCCATTGGAGAGAATTGTCAAGTACTGTTGCAGAAGTAATATTCTACTGCTTAGTGTAATGATAGCTTGTGTATAATATATGAGTAAGTGACGTATACCACTTAAGTAACAGTATTACTACAGTTAAAACAGTTAAAATATGGTCATATTCACTCCCATACCTGCTTAATGAAATGGTTTCAGAAGTGCACTAGCTTGGAGTTCCCATTGTACAGCTGTGGAAGCACAGCTTGTGATCTTGTCAGTTTCACAGTGATAGTGTTACTAGGTGAGCCGCCCATCCATCACATGGCACACTCAGACTGCACTTCCATTTTTCACCAGTATATTTCTGCTGTTGCATTTTCATGAAACAGCAACAGTATAAATGTTTCAACAAATATGGGTGGGACCCATAATATGGATGTGCTCTATACCTTTACCTTCCAACAGCAATAATTAGGGCTGTTATCATTAGCAAATACTTATGAAAACCCTGTGAGAGGGAAATGCACAGCTGTACACAAAAAAGAGTACTGGTATTGTAGCATGTAACTTTATGAAGGTTGCTGGCCAGTCATTAATATGAGCCTAGACACAGTGGACCACACTACATGTTGTGGTGTCCTTGTATACTGAAAGATGCAGTTTGGACATGCATGTGTTCTGTAGGTTGCATAGTGTACTTGTCTCCCCTCCCTGTAGTGCGCTTCATGTCTCTGTCATACTACAAACATCATCCAATGTCTGATGCATCATTGTAAGGTGGGGTACACAGTCCTGTTGTGAAAAGGAACACAGTACTGCACCACGTTGTGCATCTGTCACACTGCAGACACTGTCTAGCATGACATATCACTGTAGTGTCTATTTATCTTTCTTTTGTACAGTTGCACATTTCCCTCCCTAAGTTGAGCTGCATAGCAGTGTTGTAAAAAGGTACACAGTATTACATCTCTGTAAGGTGGTCTGTCTGGTACAACTTTGCAGCCTGACACAGCTCCTGCACTGTCTTTTTAGTAGTTAGCTTCCTATTGTTGTATAGTGTATGCAAAGGTGCACTGCTCTTTCAACATACAATACCATTCATCTCCCCTAAGGACCTTGCTCATGCTCACAGAAGTGTAAGTTACTTAGTGCTGCTGCTGTTTACCTTGTGCTTCTGTCTGAACTCATTCCTTTGCACCTTGTGTACTTTGTTGTTGTAGGAGACAAGAGTACACTGCTGCTGTGGTTGTTAAGGAGAATGTAATACCCCTTAGACTTTCCTCAAGAGCCTTATGTGCTCTTCAGGCATATCTCCCCTCTTGTTTATATTATTGCATGGAGATTTGCCCTACAAGCATTGTTCCTTTTTGAAATTGTTGGCACATAGTGCCATCCTTTTGTGTGCCTTAAGTTGCTATTAACCCCCTGTTCTGCTATTCCCAGATAGGGTGCAGAGTGGCATCCTGTTATGTGGCCTATGAATAGTTATGTCACTTACCCTGTGCAACTCTTCTGTTGTGTGTACCAACCATCCAATTGTAGCATGCATGGGCTACTTTCTGTCACGTATGCTAGTTTGTTTCTGAGCTGTATGTCTGTTGTTATGGTGTGTGAGTCTCTTTTGTGAAGCATATTAATGAAGACTGGATGGTGAGCCTGAGTCTGCCACACAGGTGAGGTTATTTATTTCATGGCAGAATGGTGCACAGTGTAACAGCATAAAATGTGGATAGTGGGTCAGCCTTTTATAATTGTCACGTCATAAATGATGTATCCACTGTGTATGACTTCATCCATATTAGCTGCTCATGTTGACATAAATGCTCCTGTATATTCTGCTGGCTAGTGTTACAGAATGACTCACTGACATTTTTGTTTCTACTAGTCTCCTGCTAAATACAGTTGCTACATTTAATGCTTGCTTTGCTGAGGTGACACACTGCAAGCCATGCCACATACATTTTTTCTGGGTCACAACTCTGTTCATTGGACACAATGCAGATGCCTTAATCCAGTGAATCCTGAATGGAACACAAGTCCATCACAGGGTGTGTGTATGTATGTGTGTCTGTTTATAGACATAGCATGCGGACACACACACACAAACACACACACACGCACACGCACACACTGCAACTGCAGGCACATTGAAGGCTCACCAGATGTGATGCGATTGGTGTCCATTTTCTTATACTTTTAGAACTCGAGGCTAGCAGGATAATGGCAGCCCTGCCTTCTGTTAGCTCAAGGAAAAAGGAGCACAGGAAAAGAAGAAACCAAGGAAGGAGACAAAAATGTCCCTGGAACAACTTCTAAACCCAGACCAAAATGTCTGGGGGGGGGGGGGAGTAGTTGGAGTCATAAAGAAAATGGATTTGGTCTCTCATTATTATTAAAGTAGGTAACTTTCATATGCGATGGCATCCGTTCATCTTCCTCAACCTCTGATAGAGTCCCAAGAAAAACTTGTTTGTTGAACCACTGTAAAAGTTGTGTCTAGAGAGAACATCTCCAAGTACTACTAAACTGGTGATATCGGACCTACAGATATCTCATGAGAAGACTGGAGACTAATAGGAGGCTAGTATTAATAATCAAAATATAACAGGAGAAGAGATGGTAGACTATGGGCACCAAAACTCAAGTTCCAGTCACATTATTCTCACTTTGGCTGTTAGTGTAATGTGGCTATTGTGGCTAATCAATGTGATATATAGTATCACTGGATGAAGAATGGAAAATGTTAAGGAAAAACCTGTATTCTGGGAATAGGCAACCTAGAAGCCATATGCTGTGAAGCTTCTGGAAAACTAACCCTAATGTGAGAAAAGGTATGAGGCCAGCAAAAGTAGACCCCAAGAAGAAAGAGGGATCTTAGATGTTAGCAAAGAAATAGCCATAGTCTAAATGCAATTAAAACCTATTTAAGATTTGATTCATCACTTGCAGTTTAGTATGTCTGTAAAACCATTTTTAAATCTAATTAAAATTGTAGACAGACGAACATTGTTGCCATGAAAACTGTCTTACAGTTAGGAAATGTTCATCAATCTTTAATGCATTAACAGTGTAGGCTGAGGCATGTTGTGTATGTTATTAGAATAGTTCATGATTCTTAATTAAAATCTTGCTGTTTTCTTGGGCACTTCTGTTGCACTCTAGTGCTGACTTCTGATTATGTTCAGCTTTTTTGTCTTTGTGTACTTCTGGAGTATCATAGCTCTGATAATACTTCCAGTCTCAGCCATGCTTCATTCTTAAACTTTACACCATAAAAATTAGAATGTATGTGGCCATATGTAACTGTTCTACTGCATCCATCTTAGGATTGAAAAGCTAGCGTACAATTAACGGCTTCTTTTATTAAAGTATATACATCTATTGAGTTGATAGTAACTGGGCAATTCCATAACATTTGTATTATACAAATATATATATTGCAATGTATGTTCCCTTTACCTCTTTGCTAATTTTAATTATTTCACTTGAAATAGCAATCCATGTGCATCTTTTACATCTGATGGTAAAGTTCATTGTCTCTTCATAATATACCACAGCTAGTGAAATCCAAAAAAAAAAACTGTAATTTGCTAAGACCAGTTGTCAACCATGAGTGGCTTAACCACTCATGGAAAAAAGTGTGACAGTCACACAACTCACAAGAATCTCACAAGAGTGGCATATCTAAAAGAGGTTAAACCTTTTACAAGCTGCTCAAGTTTGACCCAAATCCAGCCACACCACAGGCATGACTAAATTCCAGTCTATTGCAGACACAAACTTGATACATTAATGTTATGTAGATGTTTATCATAGCATTCACTGTTGCAGTGTGCAGGTAGCACATGACAAACCCTACTTGTGGAACTTCACTCTGCACAAGGGCTTTGTCCTTTACCCTTCCACCAAAGTGTAGATAGTTTGATGGTGTAAAGGATGAATCAGTTTACACCATCTTCAGGTCATTCTTGATGTGTAGTGTACATAACTTTGGTGGTATTGTAACTTCAGGAGGGTAAGGCAGGATTCCCATAATCCTGGTACACTAGAAGGCTCCTGTTGACTGCATCAAACTCTTTGCTTCTCACCCAAGACATGAGGCCCCCAGTTTAGTAGTTCCTGAAGTTTCACAAACCAGTGCCTGTCAGCATGCTTTGGCATGGTTAGGTAATGCATCTTCCTGTTATACTTCGGAGGCTTCTACTGAATCCTTACTGAGCAAGCAAGGTACTGCAACGAATAAAGTCTGATGTTTTCAGTAGAGAACAGTTCAGTACAATGCAGGCTGTTCCATCATCACTAAAGTTCTTATAAGGGTCTCCCCTATACAATATGTACAGTAGTGGAGAGGGAGCTGTGACTAGCCAGTGTATTCTATTACCTTGGGATTTCAGATGTCACATGACCTAAGGAGTTCTGGATAGTCAGTAGCTCCAAAATGGCAGAATGTACTGCTTGGTTGCTAGTTTGACTGACCTGTATTGTTTACAGTGACTGGTAAAACATATTTGTTTCAATAAGAATTTTTACAGGAAATTTAAGTCTTTTGAAAACAAGACATTTCTCTTTTCTTGATAAGAGTTGCATCTGAATTTTGGTATACTGACAAGCTGTTTAAAAACGTCCTGCCGCTTATTGAGTTTTTATTTAGTAGGATTATACGAAGTGTTTGTTTCTCTCTCCTTGTCTGCAGGAAGTAAGACATCCTGGATTCTGCCTTGAACTTATGTTATATATTTGATGTTTTATTTGATTATTTTTGTGGTATGAAATTTGTACAAGCATGATTAAGCTACCTGAGTCTTTCTCTTCTGGCATATTGAATGTGTCAGCAGCGTATATGCTGCATGCCTTAAAAAGTGACTATAACAGTTGCGATGAAAAGCTGTTTTAGAATGTACTAATCAGTTTAGGACATAACTGTACGATATAATTTTGAGCAGGGACAACAAAACCTGAGTAAGTTCCATTCCAATTTGCAGTATAAAGCTTTGTTAACCTTTTCTTACTTGTCTGTACTGTTTCTTTCTATATGACTCTCCCTGAGGAAGACTGTATGTGGAATTTTGTGCTTTCCCAATAATAGACATATTTTACTGTAAAAATAGGGAAAAAATCTTCTGAGTTCTTTGGGGCATGTGTCAGTATAAATATTTAGAATGCATTTGTACTTCTGTAACTATAGGTAAAAAAAAAAAAAACTGTGTCTTCAATTTTCAAAAAGCAGGTATTAAAACTGAAATGTGTATTACCAATATGCAAAATAAAACTACTCTTTTGTTGGTTTCCAAGGTAATTAGCATTGCTTGTGTAATGTGTATTGCATATGAAAACTCCTTTGCTTAGTTACAGGAGTAAATGCATTTTAATTAACACTTTAGTGAACTGGTGTTTAAATAGAAAACCCTTTTACTTATAACATATAAACTCGGATACATGTGTTTTCAGAGAATCAGGGAAGTACTGCTGTGCACCATTTATGTGATTTCATTGCAAAATATGACTATCTTTACAGCAGTTCAGTACAAGAAATATGAACATACTTGTGTCTGTGTAATGTATTTGCTGGCTGAATTGCAATAAATAGTTTCAAAATAAACATTACAGTATTTGATATTGAGTTATTGTTGTCCTTGTATTAAGCCATTTTATTACTTTGCCAAGATCCTCCAAGAATAATCATCTACAGCAATAGTAGTTTTCAAATCCTTTAGCATCTACAGGAATATGTGCAGATTGCTGTGTGCTTTTTAATAATTACATGCGTTTAAATCTTTGTAGAACTTCATTCACAACTAGCAGACCGAAAGATAATAATGGGAGATTGGAGAGTACTGAGTAATGGGGATAAAACACGCTTTTATGCTGTGCAAACTTTAAATTTTGAGAATTTAGAGAAGGATTAATTATGAATACAGATTTTAAGCAGATCAAGTATGTTACATGGTTGTTGGGTGATCCTGACACACAACCAGGATCAACCATATCATAAATATAGTAAATGAAAATTAAGTTACTAGTATACTTATTTTAAATGACTGTGAACATGTAATTAAAGGCTTGACATAACAGTTTATAGTTTACAGCAAAACTGATAGTAGCAACGGATAGCAGTAAGTTGGATAGTTGACAAAATGTGGTTAGTGTAATTGAATAATTAATGAAGATATACATGCTAACCTGATCATTTGAAGTCATATGTCAAACTGCTTGGAAAATAAATCTGATAGTGTATTATAAAAATAACTCTTAATTCTTCAAAATTTTGCAGCGGGTCCATAATTTGCCTTATTTTTGTTCTGTACTTCATAAAAAGTGTGGATTTCTGCCAAATCATTGAGGACTGAAGACAGTAATGACAAACATTTGATTTTTATACTTCATATCCTTCAGAAAATACATGCTATTGCAAAAAATTCTTATTCTAGTAACTTTCTAAGTTTATAAGAGCATTATTTAAAATTTGTCCTGATTTTGGGCTTTTGCCCCAAAGTTATTTTTGATTTTGTCCAGAATTGTTGAGGTAAAGGTTTATAGGTATGATATAAACTGTATGAAATATTTTTCTTTTATATTAATGTTTCTTTACTAGCTACGCAGGGTGGTTCATAGACACTTTAAAGCCATAACCTTGTCCACAAAGGCAAGGGTAGAATACAACATATAACTTTATGCATAGTTTAGTATAGCCTGTCAAATGATATGTTTTAGGAGTTGGAAGGAGCACAGTAAAACCAAAGAACAATGCATGCAGACATAGAAAAAAACATGCAAACTCCATGCAGACATTACCCAGAAATCACAAATGAACCCTGTAGCTGTGACCCAGATTCTTTCTATTAAA